>NW_026623908.1:267926-279705 GCF_030028575.1 Malurus melanocephalus | reverse complement strand
TTCTATTTCTACCATGCAGGAAGCAACATTTGCTCCAAAGGCAGCTCCCAGTGACGGGCAGAGTGATCATTTACTCCAAGGCTGCAGCGAGCTTGTTCTGCTCTTGTCACCATGATCTAACGCTGGCAGGGCGATGTGAGCAAGCAGAGAGCATTGATTAACACTGCCAGGCAGCTGCGCTGGAATCCTCAAGTCAATATTGTGTGCTCTTGGTGAAAAAAAAAAAAATAAATAAAAAAGAAAAAAACACCAAAAATAATGGGAAAAGGAAAAAGAAGAGGGATTCAGTGCATTTTGATCAGCACAAGGTACGGCTGCGACTCAGTGGCAGCAGCAGGGAGGGAAACCACCCACAGGAGGAGCAAACTCGTTCTGTCACATCTTAGCACACAGCAAAATTCCACCTCAGCACCAATTCCATGAAATCCAGGCTGCAGTTGGCAGCCCACCCAGCCTTCGGGGGGAACAGAACGATATATGTATATATTCCGAGGTATATATATATATTTACAGACCACATGAAACTACATTTAATAAACATTCCAGGAAGGAAGGGACTTGGAGGAATAGCCAGACAATGAAATAAAGTTCTTTTACTACATGGCTGTATTTTTAAGACCTTGCAGAAAATGAACTCCTCGGTGATCACATTCCAAAGAACTTGGGAATGTTTTCCAGTGTGCCATGTCGTATCCCTTAACGCTGGATGGTGATTATTTCAAATCCCTGCTATAAGACACAAGTATTTGATTAAAACAAATTCCAGCCCAAATCTGGGTGTTCCTTTTTATTGGGGATTCAGGGGCAGAAGTGAATGCAGTGACTGCAGCCTGCTGATGTCCCACCAGCATCAACTGTGCAGGAGTTCAGGGATTTATTTGAAGGACTCACCACCTCTGAAAATAGTCATAAATGGTGTTTTGCCTTTTTTTTTTTTTTTTTTTTTTTTTTACAGAATTTATTTGTACAAGCTTTTCTACATTGGTTGGTGAGGGATGGTTATTTTATTCTGAGAGGAATATAGAGTAGATTTTTTTTTTTTCATTTTTTATCAGTCCTGGTTGTGCTGGAGATGCTCAGATGAGAAGGGAGGTTTATCTCATCCCCTCCATCAGAGCTGCAGTCAGATTCCTCACCAGCAGCAGCTTTTCCAAGCACCACCAGCCTCAGAGCTGTGTCCAGGTAACAAAATAAAACAGCAAATGAGGGGAAGARCACCAAAGGTGGTGGAAATGGTGGAAATATGGACCTGCAGAGATCCACCTTGGGTTCCCAAGCAGGCTGAAGTGAAAGCAGTGCTGAGGACAGCCACGTTTTCCCACTCCTATTCACTCTCTTACAGGGAACCAGGGAAATTTTGGCTGGAGCTGGCCAAAGCTTAATCTTTTCAGTCTATAAAAAATTTAAACAGTTCGCTCCTATTTCATAATTGTTGACATTTCTCATGAAAGGAGAAAATATCCTACCAGAATCTTTCCTTAAAAATGAAATGGGAAAGGTTTGTCCTGCCTGGAAAGATGGGATGTGCTGCTCTCTACATCCAAATTCCTGTGCCAGAGGCAGCACCAGGGKCTCCCTGAGCAGGAATATTGGGATCTGGGCTGTCACATCTGAGGGGACATCACTGTCAGGCTCAGCTTGACCCCTCCTGCACAAACTGTGCCATGCTGATGTAAGAGGATGTGTGAGATCTGTGCTGGGGTCTCCTAAAATCTGGGAATCCCTTGACACGGCAGACCATGAGCTAAACCAGCTGCTGCCTTGGTGGAGACTGTTCTTCTTTCCAGGTACTTCTGCCACAAGAAAAAGATTTTAAAAAAGAAAAAAAAGAAAAAAAGAAAAAAAAAGACAAAAAAATAATTCTTTTTGTAACATTGAGACAACTAAAATCCACACTAAAATCAAGAACCAGAACTGTGGGGAGTTCCCCACATTCCTTTTCACAGGGATCAACCCCATTTAGGGCCAGGATTAGCAGTGGGCAGAGCCGTGCTCTTTACAAAGGAATAAATGAAGGAGTGATGATAATCCTGGAGTTTTAAAAAACTTGGGAGGCCCTGGTGCTTCACCACGGCCAAAGCCAAAGGGAAATCCCACCCAAATCCCCCTGGCTGCAGGAGTGGCTTCTGTGAAATCCATCTGGGTGTCCAAGGGGACAGGAGCAGATATTCCACACCCCACCCCACCCCACACTAAACAGCCCAGCAGGAGACCCAGAAGAGGAGTTTTTCTTCTGCCATTTAACATACCCCATAACCCCGAGGACATTGTCTTAAACAAAGGCTTGAACTCGCARTGAATTGTAATTCTCGCCGCTTTGAAACCCAGGAGAGAGAAATCCTTGCCAGAAAGATCCTGAAGGGGTGAAGAGAAAAATAAAAAAAAGAGAATAAACTTGATAATTATGAAAAAAATAATATGCACATCCATAGTTTTGCTAAGTTTGGGATTGACGAGAAGAATCAAAGTGGTAGCCTGAAGAGAAAATCTCTGTTTGAGGCGGGAGGTTAACTGACAAAAATTAAACTCAAGGCTGAAGACACAAAGAAGAGAGAAAACCTACAAGAAACCTCACAAGAAAAAAGAAAGATCAGATTACTTTCTATGACCAAGAGGCAAAACTAAGGAAAATATTTCAGAGATGAGAGCTGTTATTTTTGTACCTTTGAAGCAATACATAGCCAGCACAAAAGACAACACGAGACAAGACAGGTAAGTCAGTTCTTTTAGGCTTTGTGGCTGCAATCTCCTCCACGTGAGAGGCTTGGTTGTTCTTCCTTTCTTTCTGTAAGTGAATAAATTCCCGGATTCACAACCTTGATTGCTCTGATTTGTGTTTTCTTCCTCAGAAGGCAGAACCAAAGGACCAGTGGCCTTGAGTGCTGCAGGGAAACTTCTGAYATGACCCTGAATTTTATTTGTGCATGAAGCAAAATTAATGGAAATGCTGTTGCTCCGATGTATTTTTTTTTTCTTTAATAATCTCAATTTAGAATATTTCTGATTCCTRCAAAATGAATGGAAAATGGGTCAGTCTAAAGACAAAAGGACCTGACAATAGTGAGAAAACAGTTTCYTGTGACTAAGGAAATGTCACGGCACCTCCTTTATACCAGGTAATGTCCTTGCCTTGAGCAACAGTAAAGATATCATTCTGCCTAATGGGACAAAATATAGACACAGGTGCAGCACTTGGGATGTGTTGAGTGACCAAGTCTAAATCTTAGAYTTCAAAATTCCCCTTCATTTGCTTAATGATAAAGAAGTCTTGGTGTCTTCAACTATTAAATGAATAGTTTTGGTAATTTCAAACACRGTTTTGCTCCCACACTGAATCCCTACATCTTGTCCAGATATCCCAAACTACAATCTCCCACCATGCAGCTGTACCTGGCCCAGYCTGATTCTGTGAAAACAAGAATGGGATTTATACTTTCCAAACACAGCCAAAACATCTGTCCATTGTACACAAAGTCTCAGGTTTAAAAGGATTTGCACCAGCCAGGGAAGGAAAGTTTAATTTCTCTCTACCTTCTCAAGAATTTTTGTTCATCTGTTTGGGATAAAAGTGTGTATTCCTTGTGCTGGCAATACTTCATCTTTCAGGGGAAAAAAGTGACATCCTTATGGCTGGATACACTAGGATATAGGGAATTAGGAGATTTCCTTGAGGCAAAGGAGACCCTGCCCAAGCTCACGGACTTTCTTATTTATTTTGCATTAAGTAGCTATCGAAGAAAACACAGAAAATTTACAAGAGCAGAGACCAAACCTTTATGCTGTGATCATTGTTATCACAGAAAAGAACACACAACCACCACCCCCTGCTAGTTTCCCTTCCCGGAATCCCAGAATCCCAGAATCCCAGAATCCCAGAATCCCAGAATCCCAGAATCCCAGAATCCCAGAATCCCAGAATCAATTGGAAAAGACCTCTGAGATCATCCAGTCCAACCTGTGACTGATCACCCCTTTGCCAACCAGACCAGAGCACTGAATGCCACATCCAGTGATTCCTTAAACACCTTCCCCTGCTCTGCCTATTTTGGGAGAAGATTGCACACAATTGTTGATCTCAAGCAAAGGTCTGAGCCTGTGGGTCCGSAGGGAGGCTCGGGAGGTGTGGGATGAGGCTCCTCCAACATCAGCATTGATCGGTTTGGGCGCTCAGGACCTTTGCTGTCACGGACGAGCAGGGCTTCCCGAGATGCTGAACGCTCCCCAGGCACTGCCAGGCAGTCCAGGCATCCAAATTAGAGCTCTGGGCTCTCCTGGGAAAGTGGGAGAAGCAGCTGGGGAGTCCCTGAGTGTATCCACACCACCAATGGGTCCAGGCCTTTGAAGGTCACATCCCCTGTGTCCCCGTTTCCCTGACGGGGTCAGCCTCGCGTGGAGCACACGAGCTGCATCTCTTTGGGGTGAGACTGGAGGGGAATTCGTGTTCCAGGCAGCAATGGGGCCAGGCTCAGCATCCTCTGAAGGGAACAACCTGGAATCGTATTTATTGGGGACATCTGGTGCTCAGTGTCAACAATTCACATTGCAGAGTGACTCACTGCCAGGCCTTTGTGWAGCTGGGTTATTAACTAAAATATTTCATAATGCCCTGGCCTTGCTCTTCCAAGTAAAATATATTCTTTCCCATGTTTGGAAGCTGGAGGAGATGACACAAGTTCAGGGCATCACCCCATTGCATTGTTCCCCATGCCCAAAAGTTTCAAAGCTCCTCAACCTCAGCCTGGGAAATCCATGGGTATTGCCCACACTTGAAGCAAGAGAAACAAAAGATCTGTGAAACTGTTGGTCCAGAGTCACACAGCAACAAAATCCTAGCAGAACCCACATTTTGTGGTTGGTCTTGTGCTTTAACCTTACATCTATTATTAATTAAATAAGTCCAATATATGATTAACCTTACATGAAATTCTGGGAATGATATGAGCTCTCCTCCATATGTGGCGCTGGAAATATCCCACCAGCTCTAGAATAATTCAGCAGCGGGGATATGAACAGAGCAGGAAGACCAAAAGGCAGTAAAAAAGCAAAAGGAAATTGGCTGCTGCTTTACCAATTTCCTGTTGGGGCTCTTCAGGCTGGATTGCTCAGGACAAGCATTACAGGGAGGTTTGGAGCTCTGGAAAGCTTTTATTGACCTCTCTGTAAATACAAAATGGCCCGTGAATTAAATGGGAGGGTCACTCCAAGGAAGTTCAACAGACTTGGCAGATTCTTGGGAATAAGCAAAGCAGGGATCAAGGGGATGGATTGAAAATGTGCTGTTATTGTGCAAAGGGTTCTTTTTCCGGGGATGAAGCTCCCCMGGGCTTTCCAGGCCAGGATTTGCAAGGCTAATGAAAGGTGTTKGTTTTGTCMCTTCTGCCACAGAAAWTWCAGCTGAAGACAAGCCAGAGGGACRAGYRACTGTCTTGCTGATRAAATKATRTTTTCCAAAKCTTTCCATCACCCTTTSCCCCCTTCATGTTCRCCCACTCTCCTGCCAGATCCCTCTCCTGAGATGAGACCACCAAGTTCTGTTCACTCGGACCCGCAGTTTTCCCCACGCTGCAAGAAGTTTCTCTAATTACACCAAAAGCTGAGCAAAAGTATCTTTTCAAAACCCCTTGGATCCTCTCTCCCTCCTCTTTCTGTTTTATTCTTTCTTTGGTTAGCATTAAACAATCAATATTTTATTTYCGTTTCCTTTTATAAGGAGTTGAAACAACTTCCAGTGATTACATTTACATGAATTTCCGTTATTATAGGGAACTCTTTTATCCATCATTGTGCATTCTTGATTTGAAATCAACTTCTTCAATTAGTTATAAAATTAGAAGGCATAAAGGTTCTTTTAGATATCTAAATATCAAGATTTTTATTTGCTAATAAATTTCCTTCCCTCTGTTTTTATCAGTGATCATTGTAACTCCAAAGGTTTTTTTGCAGGGGACATGTGGAATTGTGGTTTGGATCTTATTCTCCTTGATAGAAATCCTAAATCAAATGAGTGGAGCTCCTGCTACTTAAAGTTCCCAGCAAATTAGGACTGTGGACATTAGAGGGAAGTCTGACCATGATTAAAAAGATACCCAAGCTTTGGTCTTGAGATCTGGATGCTTTTATGGAAAAAAAAAATAAAATTAATTGACGAAGTTATAACTAACTTTGGAATTTCTGATCTGTTCATTTCATGTCAGAACTCTTTCACAGCAGCAGCGATCTCGGTGCTCTGCTGCTGGGGTTGTTGTTTTTAATCACAAACTCAGTTTAGGATGTGCTGACAAACMCGGCTTGTCGGGAACGTCCTGCCCAAACCCAGCACGCCGCCTCCCAAGGAAAATACAATTATTGCAGCGTGCAAATGTTCATTTCTCACATTTTATTTATCCCCATGTAAAGCCTTGGACAGGGACGTGGCGTGGCTGAAATCTGTAAAAGCCCAGATATGCAGGAATCGCTGCTGGAGCCCAGGTGGGACCAAAATCAGAGAGACAAAGTGGGGAAATGATCAACTCTTCTTTGAGTGAAAACTTCCCAGCATTGGTGACCTTGAAAAGTGATCAGTGGAGACAGAAAATGTGTGTTAGAGGAGAGAGGACTTCTTCAAAGGTAAGGACCTCATCCCCAAATCTCCCGAGTCCTCAGGTATGAACACAAAGCTTTAGTCGATTTATAAAACTGAAAAAAGTCTGGTTTTCCTCAACCGGGAATTGATAACACRTAAAAATCTGTATTTATTTTAATTTAATATAAACACCTGGAAGTTTGAGAAGATCCTGCCACTCTTTCCTGAGTAAAAGACGCGTATTCGAAATTATTAATGTTCTAAGCCAATAATAGGTTTAAGAGGGAGCACTCCTGTAATGCACATTCGTTTTTGTGCCATACAAAGGAGGGTTTGGGGGGAAATAAAACCAACATAATGGAAATGCAGAGATGCCCAAAGCCTCGGAAAAAAACAAGGGAATAAGGGAATATGAAAGCTGGATGCAAAAAGTTGCYTTCTCAATGCCTTCAGGCCTGACTTTATTCGTTTTGTTTTGCCAGTCATGAGTAATTTGGCTACTCGATAGTTATGCAGGATCCTTTTTAAGCCCCTATGTTGACATTATGATTGCTTAAATGTCTAAAAATATGCCGATCTCTAGTGGCACACAAGAAGAAAAAGAAAAAAAAAACACARAAAAACCCACCCCAAACAAAACAGAAAGCCAAACCAAAACAGAACAGGGAAATAATTTCAGGGAAATATTCAGAAGACATCTGTAAATTGCTTCCATTTGTCATGCTTAGGAAGAGAATGCATTCTGCACATCAAATCCTTTAATCCTTGCAAATGTGATCAAATTTGTATTGCAGGAGTTTTACATACACAGAAAAGCAGATTTTTAAAGTCTTCTTTTACCGAAATGAAGCAAGGGGACATTACTGGAAGAACAAAACCTGTCAAAGCGCCAACCTTCCTTCCCAACTTTTCCTAAAAATGCACAGCTATTTATATATTTTCCCTTACCTTTGTTTTTCCCTCCAGAATGAGTTCAAACTGTCCAAAACACAAGCCTGGGAGTGAGCTGAGCTGGTCTGAGCCTCTCCCAGGAGCTCCTGCAGGGTCCCTGCAGATCAGAAATGTCCACGGATCTGTGGGACCTGCCAGGACCTTCCGTGGGCTCTCAGCTCCTGCTGGGGGAATTGTCTATTACTGGGGGAACTGTCTTTTATTGGGTCTCCCCTCCAGCTGCTCACCCCCAAATTTTCAATCTGAAATCCCTTAATTATTAATACAAAATGCTGAGAGAATAGAAAGAGGAAAGCAAAGCAATGCCAAGTTGTTTGGGTTTTAATTCAGGTCCCTCCTCCTCTTTCTCTGTCCTGATTTCATAGAAAAATTGTTTAGGAACGTGGAAAATCTCTTCTCATGTCCCCAGCACCAAAATTTAGGCTCTATTTCCTCTCCCCCACACAAATCCTCCTCACACACTTAGCTCACCCTAAACAATCCTGGAAAAGGCCACATCAGAAGCCCCAAGATAATTCAATTCACCTAAATCTTTATCAGGGATAAAGATATTTTTCATTCATCTCTTTGCTAGAAACGCCGTCAATAATTTAGAGAAAGATTCCTCGTTTATTCCCTTCACTTAAAAGATATCAATATCAGAGTTTGGGGGGGAAAAATCCTGTAAAATTCAGCTCAGTCAAGCGCTGACTTTAATGTTGGCTCTTCAGAGGCCGYGGAGCCGAAGCTGGCGCACGATTCCCCCGCCTGCAAAGCACAGAGGAAAAGAACAGACAGCACTGGGACATCCCCTGGTCCTCCAGGAAAAAGAGACAGCAATGAAAAGACCAGATTTTTACTTATGTGTTTATCAAAAGTAAGAACAAATCCTTTCTGTTTAAAGGAATTGCATCGGAACGTGGGATTGCCGATGGTCCGGTGGTTTTTAGCAGTGTGGTGCATGCTGGATGCTTCTGAGAAAATGGGGAAGAAGCTACAAAAAAAACCTCAAAATTTCTGGCATGTAAATGTGGATAAATGTGAATTTTAATTGCAATTTATATGGGAATTAAAAAAAGGAGTGTCTTCATAAGGGAAAATTATTAACAACTTGCAAAGTCARTCTGGTACCAAAGGACTAAGAGGTCTTCTAAGTAAAATTCCTGAGACAAACATGATTTTTAAGAGCAGGGATCAAAATTAAGATTTCACTGACTGAAATTGTCACTGATGCTGATTTCCAGCCAAGGTTATGTGTATGTCTGATACATGCACATGTGTGTTTTCACTTGGTCAGCAGAGAGTTTGAATTTCATATTGAGACCACCAACTTTGCTGGACATGTTTCAGTTCTGGAAAAAAAAAAATGGAGAGAAGTGATTTAACTCATTCTTGCCATAGTAACCTGAGGTTTCATTGACAAAGTCCAGGGTCCTTCCCCAGACATCCAACAATGTGACAGCAGCAGAGTTCACAGGTGGAGCTGCAGGGAGAGCTTAGAAAAGGCTTTAATTAATATAACTACTGTTTTAAAGAGGGAGTTTTGATAAAGAGACCKGCACAAAAGCCTCTGGAATATTAAAATCACCACCAGCAAATATGCAGCACTGGAAATTCAGTCAAGCTACCAATGAGTGGCTCATCCTCATCAGCTCGGGCCGATGTCGTCGCTCACAACATTCCCACGTTTTCCAGAAAGGTTTCCTAAACCCCATCTTCGAATGAAAAGCTTTAGATGAAAATCCAGAGGAGGCTCCAGGGCTGGAGACACTCTGGAGCCAGGCTGGGAGAGCTGGGGGGGGCTCATCTGGAGAGGAGAAGGGACAGGGAGAGCTCGGAGCCCCTGCCAGGGCCCAAAGGGGCTCCAGAAGCGCTGGAGAGGGACTGGGGACAAGGGATGGAGGGACAGAACACAGGGAATGGCTTTGAGCTGAAAGTGGGGAGATTTAGATGGGATTTTGGGCAGGAATTGTTCCCTGTAGGGTGGGCAGCCCTGGCACAGGGTGCCCAGAGAAGCTGTGGCTGCCCCTGGATCCCTTTGAGTGCCCAAGGCCAGGCTNAGGAATTGTTCCCTGTAGGGTGGGCAGCCCTGGCACAGGGTGCCCAGAGAAGCTGTGGCTGCCCCTGGATCCCTTTGAGTGCCCAAGGCCAGGCTGGACATTGGGGCTGGGAGCAGCCTGGGACAGTGGGAGGTGTCCCTGMYATGGMTGGGGTGGSAMTGGGTGGGATTTAAGGTCYCTTCCAACCCAAACCATTCCACGATCTGAAACCCATGGAGAAAGTCCACTACACAACTTCCAGATAACCMAGCTTCAACACAAAGGACTGAAAAAATTGGTCTGCGCTGGAGGTTTTGCAACATAAATGTGTCAGATTCATCACTTCGCTTCCAACAGATGAAAAACCTGGGGGTCCCAGACCCACCTTTGGTAGGAGCACGATTTTCACGTGGATTTCACAGAAACTCTGGTGTAATTCATTAACGGCTGTGCCATTAAAAAGGAGTTGCAGGAGAGAGAAATAAAAGAAGGGCTGATAGATAGTGTTGCATTGATGGGTTCCGCTTGGTTGGTAACATCAAGTGGCAGAATGAGAACAGTTTTTAAGATATGATTAAATATAAATTTTATCAAAGGAGCAGTAAAACATTATGGCTTTAGGCTTTTTAAATTCTGTACACATTCTAGGATTCCAAAAATAAAGCTCCGGCTTCTTAAAATTGAATGTCTGCCTTGTATCATTTTAAAAAGCCCCCATCTGAGCCATGCGGAGTTTTTTATCTGCAGGACCAGCCCAGGAGGATTTAGGGAGGTGACAGATTGGCYGGGGGCTGAGCCCACTTGGCCACAAAGTGTTGACTCCACCTTTACACCTGGARGATTTGGATTTATCTGTGACCCACCCACAACGCTGTGCTGTCACTGGGATTGACATCAAAGCCCAGTTCTCACCTTGTTCTGAATAGAAGGAGAAATGGGAAGGGTCTGCTGAGCCTGGCACGGGGAGACAAAGCCCCTCCCACGTTCAGGTGGCATCACCCACATTGAGTGAAAAAGAAGGATTTTCTTTAGACCTGCTAAAGCTTGGCTTCCACCAAGGAATAGACACCCTCTGGTCACACTTTTCCTTCTGGAGCTGCAAAAACGTTGTCTGATGGTTTTCAGGGTCATTATGTTTTAAAGAACAAAAAGCCACCCTCGATGGATRCCCACACGTGGAGATCCTTCCCCCTCACACCCTGGGGGTGTTCCCACATTGATCCCTCCAGTGGARCCAAAAGGATCCAACCTTAGGTCAAAGGTTGGGCTCAATCATCTCRGAGCTCTTTTCCAGCTTTAATAATTCTATAATTTAGACTCGTCAAAAACAATAATCCCAGTTTCCTTTCCAAGCCTGGCTGCATTTCCCACTGCCTCTCTCCTCTTTCCCATCTTGAATCAAACCTCCTCTTCCCCAATTTTTGGGATCTGATTACACTTACCACCATGAGGAGACATAATTGCACTGGGGTTTAAAGAGAGTATTTTGATCTCCTCCCATCCTTACTTATCACTAAATGMACACCAGCAATCAGGCAGAGAAATAAAACAAACTAGATATTTCATTATTTCCCCTGATTTTTTGGGGAATGGTTGTGCAGCAGGGTTTCCTAACAATAACAATAGACCTGTGAGAGCAAGACCATCCTAATTTACATCAGTGTGTGTTCTTCAGCTATTAAAAAACCTCCCCATATTAATTAGTTCCTGCTCTAGTTGCTACAAAAAAATTAGTCTGAAAAAGAAAAGAGAAAATAAGGTGCAAAGCACCTTAGTATTTACAAGTACCAAAACTCAAAATAAATATTCAACGTGGTCTTTTCAAGTCAAATGCCTGGGCAGTTTTGAATAATAAAGCAGGACAAAGTCATTTACACAGAAAAAGCTAATGATTTCTGTATTTTGCTGCTGGTAAAGAATTGAAGGATAGCTGATTTGAATCTTCCTTCAATCTCCCATCAATAAAACAGAGACAAGGCAGATTCGAAAGCTGATCTGGGAGAGTCATGTTTTTATAATTGCTTTTTACCCTCAGGCGTTTGAAATCCAGAGGGTCACGAGTGCCTGTATTAGTGCTGGAGCAGGCCAAGAGGCCCAGTCAAAACCCTGAGACACAAATTAATTTGTTTGTGGTTCTCATGTCTAATTTGGGGAAAGAGAAAACTCTTTGCCACTTTACAATGTTATGATCTAATTAAAGGGAGATACATGTGAAATATTTATGCAACCTTTAGGAAAAAAAAAAAAA
>NW_026623908.1:261106-267517 GCF_030028575.1 Malurus melanocephalus | reverse complement strand
AGCCAAAACCTCGAGTCACTTCCCTGCGTGTGACAGCCCAGCAGAGCACTGAGATGTTCACAAAACCAGRGTTTTGTGGATTATTGGRCATTAGRAAGGAATTGTTCCCTGTAGGGTGGGCAGCCCTGRCACAGGGTGCCCAGAGAAGCTGTGGCTGCCCCTGGATCCCTTTGAGTGCCCAAGGCCAGGCTGGACATTGGGGCTGGGAGCAGCCTGGGACAGTGGGAGGTGTGGAACTGTSTGGTCTCCAAGGTCCATTCCAACCCAAACTTCTCTGTGGGTTCTGCCATCCCACCATTCCTTAGGAAAATTCTTCACAGACTCTTTAAAAGTCTCCCCATCATTTACGTGGCTCTTTTTCCACTGAGGCCAGACCTCACCACACAAAGGCCTGAGAACACTCCTGCTTCCTGCTGGAATTCCTGAACAAATTGAAATTCTAATTTCAAAATGGGCTGAGTTTTATAATGAAGCTATAAACCCCCATGTCCTGAGACTTTTTTTTTTTTTTTTTTAGCTGACAGCACAGGGAAAATTCTTGTCTAAAGAGGAGAAAACTCCAAGTAATATAAACACATGAATATTAAAACTCCACACACTTTCCAAAGGAGAATTCCCGGCAAGGTGAAGAGATGCTGCTCYGTTTCCAGGCACTTTTCCCCACGCCAGGCAGCTTTCCCTTCACGCTCAGCATCGTTAAAGTCCATTTGGGTGAAAACCATCACACCACGTCGCGCTCAGCACGGCCGCTGACCCTTTCCACAGGTCCCTTGTGCTGCATAAAGTGTTTGCTTCCTTGGGAAGAACTTAATGAAAGTGGACAGCAAATCACTTGATTTCAAGTTTGCATTTGTTTATTTGGCATCTGATTATAACCTGCTCGTTGACCTTGTTTGATAGGTGACGGGACGAGCTCTTAGAGCACCGGCTGGTGGAGATGAGCTCGGAAAACAGCAAAGGCTTTCAAAACTTTGCCGAATAAGTAACAGCCGAGGAAATATATCATCATCATCCCATCCTGCCACTCCTGTCCTGTGAACATGTGTGTGGCCCTTAATCACACTAATAAAAGTGCTGGAGCCAAAGGGAATACCTGAAGGAGAACGAGTTTGCGGGGCCAGGGCTTATTCCTGTAGGTTTGTCAGAGGAAGCTTGTCAAATAAACTGAAGACTGATAGCTGCTATATTTCCCCTTATTATAATCCAGAAACAACATACTTGTCTGAACAAAATAGAAATAAGTCCTCTTTGAGGCTACTCTGTTTGCCTTGACAGCAAGCTTGGGTTTTAAGCCAAGATTCCAGATTGTTTTTGTGAAAACATTTCCACTTGTCTGAAAGAGTATATGTAATGGATATGTGATAGCAGTAATGCAATGCTGAAGTAATCTCCCGAGGACGCCCGCATCTCCGGGGACCCCGCGCTGCACCGGGTACTGCACACCAGGAAAATAAAATTGGTATTCTAACAATATGGAGAACGCCTGCGATTTGTACCTCGCAAAAACACCAGCCCTCATTTATAATTCAGCTGTAATGTGTGCTTCCCTTGTAGGAAGTGTTTTGCTTTCGGGAGGAAATGGAAGTGACATTTCTGAAGGCTCTTTTCTGGTGTTGTGTGGGATCAGAGAGAGGAGGTTCCAGGCCGTGGCACCAGCAGCCAAAAGCAGCTGGGATGGGCAAGATATCTCAAAAAAAACCCTTTAATCTAGAGAGTGGTTTCCTATGTGCCCTCACTTTAAAATTCAGTGCTATAAATTCTGCTCAGACAAAAGGGTTTAAGACAAGCTGAGGGAAGGGGTGCAGTTTTCCAGGATGGTGAGGTTTGGTGGCCCACAGCAGCTCTGGGAGTGCCAAGGAGAGGCTGTAGGAACTCACCCCAGTTCTTTATGTGAGAATGAACATCTCTCCAAGCCCCAAATCAGGATTTACATCTCTACATGAGTGGGAGCACCGGCCTCCTGGTGGGATCCTCCTGCTTCTGGTGTCTACACGGAGAAGAACTTGTGCGAAGCCAAGAAAATCCATAAAAGAGGGCTTTTCCCTCTCACAGCTGAAAAACAGAGACAGAAGCACCGCATGAAAACTGAAATAAACTTCCTTTTATTAATAAATGAGCACTGGAGAAGCTCCTACCATAATTTTTCATTCTTGGACGGCATTTTATTCAAATTTAAAAAAAACTGCTGTAGTCCCAGGGCTCCAAGAAGGGTGTGGGGCAGGGACCCACAACTGCCTCTCCCCACATGCCCCCCACATCTGACCAAAACCCTTTGAGCTGCAGAAATTCCTTTCCAAAATGGGTAAAAAAAAAAACAATCGGATGACAATTTTTAAATTTCATGGGCACYACCAGTTTTATTCCACTCGTCGTATTTAATCTCAACAGCACGAGCAGAGATGTGAGAGGACAGGTACAAATATCCAACAGACCAGTTGGTACTGACAGAATAAAAGGGCTACACCAGCCAGCAAAATAAAAATTGCAGCAAGGACTGAGTTTTACAGGGGGATGACAGAAGGTAACACAGTAATGTATCTCATCATTGCATCCRAACAGTATAACATTATTTTCCAGGGAAGTTAATGGGGTTCCCAAATATGCACAGCTGAGGGCAGAATCTGGCCCTGAAGTTAACTATTTGAGCTGGTGAAAATTTTAAATYTGAGACATGTATCAAAGGTAAGCCTAAGTGTTCAGTCATTTTACCCAGTCCTGGCACAAGAAAAGGAATTCAATTTTAGAATCTGTCTGTAATTCCAAAAGGGGGAGAAAACAGTCTAAAATATATTCCTTGAAGAGAGATGCAAGTTTCTCATTTATATTCGATCTCGGATGAGATTTGGTAAATGCAGACCCTTCCACAAAGTGAATATTATAGTGAGGCCGTAACATTTTACCAACACGAATTCATAAGGTGACCCTGGAGATCAACAATAAAACAAAATTCCATAATAGACTTAAATAGCAAAAAGGGTTCGGTGTTTCTGTTGTCTACCCAAATATGTTTCACTCTGCGCTGTTTTTCTAGGTGAACATTTTGGCCTGTAAAGAATAAAATACATTTTCAATCAGCTGAAATCATGAGGCATTCTTGATAGCTGTGCATTAGCTTTTTACAGCTGTCTTGGTTTTTATACCGTCTCTTACAGAGCGGATTTCCCCCTCCCTGTACCTATAAAAGGTAGGTAAATTAAACAAATTATGAACTATGTAGTGGTTGAATACTTTGTAAAATTGTAGAACCAGCTTTTGGAAACCTTTAATGCTCCATCTCCCAGAGGTGAAATGCCAGCCTCCATTCGGGTCTCTTTCAGTTGCCCTTGCCACTTCAAAATGTGTCTGGAAACAGCTCTGCAGATGGCCTCGTATGTTTTACAGGAAATATTACTTAGACATTGGAAAGGATCGAATTTCTCCTGTTAGGAATTACAAATCTGGATTTCATTTTCTCTCTTTCCACCCCCCCCCTCCGCCTCCCACCCCCAAAGCATGGGAAAAAAATGTGATTGTTACATATGACACTAAGGAAGTCCTTGGGATTTTTGTTTTTTATTTAATATGCCACTTGCACTGGAAAATAAAGAATAAATCTTTGAAATGTAACCGGGTAAAATAAGTCCTTTTCTTCATATAAAATAGTAGCTAATCGAAAAGATTTCCCAGAAGCATCAAAGCTTTTTATATACGACGATCTGGAAAACATATTGTGTAGGATTTCTATTTTTGCCCTTATTCTTATGAATGTAAAAGAATAATAAACTTTTCTTTCGGCTTCTCAGGGAGAGTTTCTCAACATTTGAGGCATTTCTTACATATTGACCTTGGTTTATGTATTCTGCAAAGATTCATTAAGCTTTGGGGGGTTCTATTGTCAGGAAAATGGTTAGCATTAGTAAAACACACAATTAAAATAGTAGCAGGTGATGTCAGTTTTAGTAGAGTTGACATTAATGACCTGTTCATAAGGGGCAATTTCCACACTAATGTCATGTTCTTTAAATGGAAATAGCCAGGAATACACATTTTCCATGTAAAATAACCCTTTTTGTAATTCATTAAATTCCCTTTCCCCCTATATTTAAGTAGACACCTTTCCAAGAGGGAGTAGAATTCCAAATAAAGACATAGGAAATTAAAATCAGGGTTCCCACAACTAGTCTATTTAATATTCATATTCAGGAAAAGATCCATAAACTCTTTTTCTTCTCTTTTATTAACAAAGGAAGTAAACTCCCCTTGACAGTCTACTTTTCCCAGCCGTGTTCCAGAGGCAGTGAGCGACAACCGCCTTTGTTTCAGGATAGAATTAAAAATCCATGCACARGAGAGGGCAGGGATGGACGTGGGAGGAGATTGCTGCTGTGCCCCACCTGGGGTAACCCATCCCTTTACCTGGGTTGAGATGGGATTTCATAGAATCCTAGAAGAGTTTGGGTTGGAAAAGACCTTAAAATAATCCAGAGCCATGGACAGGGACATGTTCCTCTGTCCCAGGTTGCTGCAAGACCCRTCCAACCTGGCCTTGGACACTTCTGCTGATGTGGTAGCAACAACCTCTGTGGTCAAAGCATGACCAGAGAGTGTCCCCAGTTCMCTCCATGGATGGTTTAGATCCTGCAGAGCCCCTGGGGCCGCAGCCAATGCCGTGCTGGAACCAGGGACAGCACAGCGTTGTTTTCCCTTCATTGCAGGACATGTGTGGCCAAAAGCATGGCTTGGTTTTCTTGGGGATTAATATGGTAGAAATTCAAGAAAGAGGCGGAAAAAGCAAGTGTTCAGCACCCTGAAAGGCCACTCTTCCTTCACCACCTCCTTCACCACCTCCATCCCCTGCTCGGCCATTTCATGGAATCACAGAATCTCTTAGGTTGGAAAAAGCCTCTAAGATCATCAGGTCTGTCCATTAATCACTAAATCACGTCCCCAAGTGCCACATCCACACACCTTTCGAGCATTTCCAGGGATGGTGTCTCCACCATTGGCCTGGGCAGCCTGTTCTAATGTCAGAGAAGAAATTTGGGTCATTTCACACTAGAGGCTCACCCAGATCTCCCCAGCACATCCACACCAGGAGCTCTCCGCCAATGCATTTTCAGGTGTTGCTTTTCCATATTGACTCTTTCTAGAGGACAAGAAGGGCAGGGTTGAGCAGCTCTGAGTGTGCATTTGTGTCCCCTGACCCCGGACACCGCCTGATCCATGAGCTCTGCGTGGCACCGCCGGGCTCAGCAGATGCAGAGGTGGTGGCTGATGCCATTCCAGCCCCCAAGCTGGCAGCACAGGCCAAATCAAACATTTCACCAGCGAAACGGGATCAGTTGTCTCCAACTCCCCATCCCCTTCTTCTTCTCACGCCCCTCTCCTCCGCCGGAAAAATATTTTCTTTATTTGAGTTCGCGTTATTGTCATGGTAATCACTTCAAGAAACCAGCGCGAGTCTAGGACCGGCTGTCTGTCCGTGGCACGGATCTGCCAAATAATTTGGCACGGCTCTCTCTAATTGGCAGCCTGTGCCGAAGAGACACCCAAGCCTGAAATGGGGTTGCTGCGGGTCATCCTCCGAGTGCGCTGGAATTTGGCAGCCCGGGAGGAAGCGGCAGCACACGGTGGCTCCATGCCCTGGATCTGGCTCCGGCCRCCAGCCCATGCTCAGGCTTTCATGCTACAACGCTTTTTCCTCTCCTTTCCCCYTAAAAAGAMGGGAAAAAMCCCCACAAAAACCCCACWGAGTGAATTAAGGATAGAGTTTCACCCTCAACTTTGAATCTCTTCGCTTTTGTGYGTGTCGCAACCTTAACACCGTTTTTTGCACTTAATTGTAAATCTCAGGGTTGCTGATGAAGCAAGAATAAAAATTATAGCGCAATCAGGAGGGRTGGGAAAGGAAAATGGATTTTACAAGTGCACACTTTTAAGAAAAGAAGCCGGCCTGAAACATAAATAAAAGTAAGCCCCAGGGACCACACCTCTGGCATTAACTGTCTCGCCACCAAGGGCCATTATGGTACAAATTTAGGGTCAGCTAAAGAGCATTTCTATGGCAGCTGAATATTCAGAGCTGTAAAGCAGCCATCCACATCAGAGGGGTTCAAACACTGCTGCAAGCCAGCGCCAAGTRGAGGAGGGCCAAACCCTGCCTTATTAGCTCCCCCTGCACTCTTTTAAGTGTTTGACAAGGGAAGAGGAGGTGAGGAGAGGTCACCCTAATCAATGAGTTCCTCATATCCCCCTTGTCCTCGCCCGGCTGTCCCCACTGGGGTGGGAGAGAACGGCGTGGGTGGGAGTGTGAAGACAGAGCTGGTCAGGATGGGATGGTAGCAGGCACAGTCCATAAATACCAAACCATTCACCTATGTTGGTTTATCCCATCGCATTTCTCACTGCTCTCCTCTACTGGGGATCTCTCCA
>NW_026623908.1:246106-256106 GCF_030028575.1 Malurus melanocephalus | reverse complement strand
CGAGGGGATGYRCCACTGTTTGATGTCGTGGCATGARAAAATCTTTCCTTGCACCCCAAAAAATCCTTTTGTGAAATCCAGRGTGCCAGGGCAGGGTGAGCATGGTGGTGGCACTTCCAGGGGTACTGCTCCACCTGAGTTTTGTCCCAGGTTTTTCTCCAAAGGAGGCTGCCAATCATCCTGCCAAATTATATGTAGATTTTGCAGTACAGACTATTTTCCACCAGAGAATCCTAAAATATCAGGAAAGCCATTTTCAGCTCTAGCTATGGATAGGCAGCAGCCCCAAACTGGAAACCTCCAAATTTAGGGGTGGCTCCAACATGGACTTGTGGGTTTGTGGTTCAGCCTCAAAACCAGGGACAGGATTGAAATCCCCACTTCCCGGGGTGAAAACGCAGGAGAGTAATTCACAGAGTCGCTCAACTTCTTTATAATATTGATCTTTTCCTGCAGCTAACAAAGAGAAAATTGTCTAAATGCTACAGTACATCTACACAGGAACACAGAGATCATAAAATAACACGAGCACTTTACAACCATCCCCGGCTCTCCGCAGAGCTGCCTCAGCTTCTCCTCTCTACCAAGAAATCAGAATTTTGGTGATTTTTATTGCAGATCCATCCCCATGTCCTGCGTATTCCAAACGTTTGAAAATAATTAGAAACACGCCATGAAGGATGGAATTTGTGTTCTTTATGTTTTTAACACAATCACTCATTTTTTGCAGTAGAGCTGAATATTCCTGACTTTACTGGGCCAGGGTCATTAAGCGAGAAGGTAAAGTACAATAATAAAATTATCAACAGAGCTTTTGACAAGCAGTCATGTGCTTGTAAATGAAATTTATTTAGGTGCCACTCAAAACATTGTAATTAAGAGGTACAGAATGTATTACCAGATGGTTCCTGTTTAGTATCTATTTCCTTTAGAGAACAAGGTGATTAGGGAGAGCMCTAACTTGTAACTGAGCACCAAACACCCCACAGGCCTGATCCAGCACCTGTTGGAGTCAATTAAAAACTCCACTTGACTTTCACGCCACGAAAATCACGTCCACCCACTATTTATTTCCACAAATACAATATTTTGGGATTTTTTTTTGTCCCCAGGAAACTTTCTTGTTTTTTAGCAAATAACTGACACGTGTCAGYGGATGACTTTGGCGGTTCAGGACGGTGACATATTTGCCGATCCTAAATACATCTAATTAAGAGCTTTAATCAGATTCGCCTACATTTAAATAATTAAAAGGTGGCAACAAAAAGGACCTTTGAGTTTCWAGCAGGACATAGAAGTGTCGATATCCCCTTGAACATCAGTGATTCAGGGGAAAGAGACCTTTTATATACATGAAATAAACTCCATCAACCAAAGAGACACTTTGTTGCTCTGTTCTTTTCTACCCTTTTGCACATAATCTCAATTAATCATTATTTAGCTCGGTAATGTCACAAGTGTCTTGATTTTTGCTTCACAGGACTGGGATTTCCRAAATGAAGAAACTGGTTAAACCTGCACTGGGAAAACATAAATTATTTTTAAGCAGAAAATATTTTCTGATGGAAAAATCTTTTCAGCAAAACAATTTATTTAATGCAGTTACCTGGAGGGGGTCATTCAGCCCTTGTAACTCTGAGAAATCCCCCTGAAGCCTCTTGCACTTTTCATGAAAAAAAAAAAAAAAATGGAAAATTCAGTTCAAAAACAATTTCAACCTTACAAGGTGCTTATGAAGCCCATCAGCTGCACTCTCTTCATGGAATCATGGGATGTTTGGGTTGGAAGGAACCTTGAGGATGATCCAGTTCCAATCCCCTGCCATGGGGTTAGATTTGGAAGCAGTTTTGAATTACTTAAATCAATGTCTTATTTTCAAAAACAAATAGAGAAAGAGCTCAGCCTTTCCCATCAGTGTGCAGAGCTGGGATACTGAGGACTAATTTGGGTCTAATTTTTGCCCCTCTTAAAAACTCAGATTCAAAAATATACCAAACTGTGTTTCATGATGATCCATCACCAATGTGTCCTTTTCCTGCTGGATTTTCCCACCTGACATTGCCCAGCAGTGGGGTTGGTCCCAGTTTCTGAAGGAGGATCAGGACAGCAGCAGCAGGGCTGTTCCCAAAAAATTAACACTGCTCAGCTTTCAGTTTAGAGGAAAATATTGTATTTGTTAGATACGGGCACAAGAAATGGAAAAATACATAATTGTATTTGAATATGTAAGGACAGAGAGGTAAAACTGGGCTCTTAATTATGTCAACCCGTGAACTGGGTCATGTAAACCAWCGTTTTTAGTTCTATACATTCACTTAAACTTAGATAAAACCCAGCAGTTTTGGGGAGAATTTGTCCTGTGCAGCGTTTTGAGTCCCAGCAAGTTTCAATTAGTTGTCCTCATTCCATCAAACTAAATTTAGTCCAGGCATATCAGTTGTGAGTTGTAAACTTTCTTCTTTTTCATCAAATGAACCACATCACRTAACAACTTCTTTTTTTCTTTTAGAGAAATAGAACTGTCCTAGGAATTTAAATTTTCCAAAGGCAGTTTTGATACAGAGTACATTCCCTATTTATTTGTCAGAACAACACCAGGAGTCCTGGTCTGTACCAGACATGGAAATGTCAGAATTTTAAAACACAGCACARGGCGAGGCAGAAACCACCCAGAAYCAAATATTTTATGTATTTGGGGATAATTTTWAAGTTTTACCAGTCCAGTATCACACCACCACACATTCGTAATTAACTCAAGGATTGCTYTTCTCCACATCAAACACTCAGAGCATTTAGACAGGATTTTTCTTAACCTGTGCAAACTCGATTTCCAGCCCCAACGATTCTCTCTGTATTCTGAGCACTTTTSTCCCTCTTCTGCCACATTTTCAGGACGATTATTTTGCAGATTGTCACTCCAGACTCGTGTCTGATTTTCCATGGGCACTTCCAGCTTGCATTAATTGAACAACCCAGCCGACACCGCCCTGGCTCTGTAAATAAACAAAGTGAGATTTCCAGAAACTGCAGCACAAACTCTTTTCTGGAGACCCCTTGTTAAGCTTCAGGTTTCTGTTTCATTTGCCTGCCTTTCACTTTAAAGCAAGCAGCAGCCACTGAGAACACAATAATGAAAGAGGTCATGGAGCACCAGTTGTGCATGAAAGATGCGAAAATTTACTGCAAATGAGACAAGAGCAGTAAATTCATTTTTATTCAAATTACTGTCATCATACATTACCACTTCTCCTGTAAACATTGTGCTTCAGACAGTGTGACAGCATATTATTATTTGCGAGATTATACTATTATTAAGCTATTAACATGTCACCTCCTGCTTGAAACAATGACTCAGCTTGGTACTGCATAATAGGACAAGTTAGGGAGACAAGGCGAGGTGACAGAGAGGTTAGTTGTAAGAAGGGAGGCCATGCATAGAGTGACAGCTGGCACTTAAAGGCTAACATTTATTCAAAAGAGCCCCCRTAATGAGGATGCGAGCGGCTTTTTATTTACATACCGCACCCACCCGCTTCCCAGAAACTGATTCCTTTTCCTTTCTGTCCACTCAAGGCACCCCTTGGCTCCTGGAATGGGCGTGGAGGAGTCGATTTTCACTCAGGCTGGGAAAAGTTGGGCAGTGAAGTTTTGGGGGAGATCGGGAGATCTGCCACCCTCTCCCTTCCTTCCTCTGGGGATGCCATAAGTGTTCCTAGAGGTTTTATTCCCAGGACCCTGAGAGGTTTGCTGACAATTAAAATTTCATCATTTTTAGGCTTCAAAGGCTTCCAGTGCACGGTGGCAGCCCACAGCAGCAGAGATGTGTGGGTGATTTTGTTTTGGGTGTCCCTGCCAGTCCTGGGCCTCTCCACCACTCCTCAGAGCTSTTTTTCCGTACTTCCAGGAGTTTTAGGGGTCTCAGGTAGTTGTGTGACTCCCTCACAGGGCTGCACCAAAATTCCAAGAGCTTCTT
The DNA here is from genome assembly GCF_030028575.1 of Malurus melanocephalus. Taxonomy (NCBI): domain Eukaryota; kingdom Metazoa; phylum Chordata; class Aves; order Passeriformes; family Maluridae; genus Malurus; species Malurus melanocephalus. The sequence continues at coordinate 252,133 of NW_026623908.1, read as the reverse complement.
TTGCAGCCCTAAAGGAGAGATCAGCTACTCCTCCTCATTTGAAACTCTGCTTCATTTCCCTTCCACTTGGATTTGCCCTCCTTTCCCGACCTGCTCTTGACGAAGTTGAAATCTGTTTATGTAAATATCCCTCTCCAATGCTCTGCAACAATCTTGGGGGGGGAAAGAGTGTCACTTTGTGAAGCCAAGTAAACACCAAGCTCTGTTCTAAATTAGKTGGGGAAGTGTCTGGTGAAGTAGAACAAACAGAGAGAGACATCAGCGAGTTCCTAATGATCCCTTGTCAGGCTGCGAGGAGCTGCACACTCACGAGGTTCTCAGTGCTCCGATGTTTGGATTCCCACACGTGGGATGCAGCAAAAACCACGATGCAGATGACACTCCCCGGGGCACAGCTCATGCCAGCACCGTTCCAGGCTGCAGGAAGGCAGCTCTGATGCCTTGAAAGGTTCAGCAATAGCTGCTGGTTTGGGTTGGAAGGAGCTTAAAGCYCACCCCACTCCACCCCTGCCATGGCAGAGACACCTTCGCTATCCCAGGGTGCTCCAAACCCTGTCTGGGACACTTCCAGGGATCCCCAGCCAGGGCCACAAGAAGGATTCCTGCCCAATATTTTAATATTCGCCTTTCTATATTATTTTTTTTTTCTTTTTTCTTTTTTTTTGATTCGTGGTTTTAATCTGTTTCTAGCTCCTACAGGATAAGACACAAAGACGTGGCATCACCTCAGGGCAGTGATCCTTGGTATCTGCTCTCCCTGAGCAGAGAAAATCTTCCTCCTGCCCCACCTCGTGCCCCTCATTCTCTGGACTCTTCCAGCACACCAGCACTGTCAAAATCACTCCAAAACCTCTTTTTTTTTTGGTAAAAGAGAAGCTCAGACCCTGCCCCTGTTACTGCAGCACATCCTGTGAAGTTAGAGCAGCTGAGCCCAAGCATTCCCCATCCCTGGAATCCACACAGATTAAAGCCATGGAATAAAAACAACTAAAAATGGGAGTTTATACAGCCTGAGCTGGGAGTGCCTCAGTATTTCCGATTTCCAGGGTGTTTCCATGAAACTGGGCTGGATGAGGCTCTTTGGGCCTCTTTTCCCCTGCAGACAGCGTGTCCTCTAATCCTCTGTCATCAGGCCCTGCTTTAGSAGCCGTTGGTGGTTTTTCACCTCGTTACCCACATGTGGACTCTGCTCCACAGCCTGCCTGCTTTGATATCAGAAACCTTCTCCAAATTTCTGACCTCCGTGGAGGTGCTGGTGCTCAGATGTTGCAGGGCCAACCTTCTCMCAGAGCCCTTTTTTCCCTCTCACTTGAGCACCATAATGGTGCAATTTACCATCAGTAGTCTCAATTTCACCTCTCGCTTCTCATAAACAAGAGGATTTCTTTCAGTAAATACGAATTTATTTGCTGACGTGCTTTTCCCTTTGGTAACGTCACCCTTATCCATCAGTTTGTTTTTTCAGTCTGCCTCGACACGTCTCGTCTTTGGCTGCCATGGACTGTCCTGAGCTGTCAGGATCTCCTGACCCTGCTGGAAATGTCCTGGCTCCCCCAGCTCAGCTCTCCTGGCTCYTTTGTGGACATGTCCCAGTCAGCAATTACTGCGTTTTATCACACAAGCAGGACTGGTATTGACCTACTCGTTATTTTAGGAGAATAAAGTACTCAGCAAGGTCATTCATAGAATTCAAAATAGTGCAGAGAAGTTGGAAATGAAGCTTTGTGATGCTGCCTTATCGCCCTAAGTTATCACCCAATTTTTTTGCAGCCCTTTGCCCTTTATGGGTACCTTCTTTATCCATTTACCAACTCAAAAAAAAACCCCCAAAAAAAACTGGAGCTGAGTACCATAACAAAACCCATAGGTGGAAATTATTCCCTATCTAATGTGTCCAAAACAACACTACCTTGTCCCACTAAATGAGCTAAATAAAAGCTCAGGGGCCCAACTTGTGGTGTCAGTTTTTTAAAATCCCGGCCCTAAGAGACGCACTGAGCCCTGCTTCACATCAGCAGGAATAAAGTTGGACAAAACTCGGAATTAGAAAGAGTTTGTGGTTTTTAATCTGGCCAGTAATCGCTGCTTTCAGGCACCACAGCCCAGGGCTCCAACAAAAGATCAGCACAGGAACCATTAAACACTGAATTTTCCCAGTGCACTGCGAATGCACATATAAACACTGAGTAACCTTAGGCTTAATCAGGGTTCAAAACACAGTTAAGCACCTCTTAAAACACTTTTTTGTTTACACTGCTGCAGCTTAGACTTGCATTTCCTTGCATGGCACCAGCCACATTTGCAGGCTTAATTTTTAACCACAACTGAGCAAAAGCACAAAAATCGCCCTTCAATAGAAATCAGAATATTCTAAGAGCACGTGGATACCACAAGGGAAAATGTGAGGGGGGGGAAAAAACCCTTACAATTAGAAAATCACTGCAAAATCTAAAACTGTTCTGCATTTCCCCAAGCATAGCCATGGATTATTTAGGCTGCAGGAGCAGGAGGATGGTGTGTCCTTCACACTTTCACCAGAATGGCCAACACCAAGGGTTGTCCCCACACTTAACAATGCCCTGCTGCAAATGTGTGGCCAAACACAAAGTCTGCTCAAATCCAASAGCAATAAGGAATAAAAACACCAGGGCAGGTAGCAGCTCTGGTGCAATGCTCTGGCCAACAAAGTAATGGTCATTTGGGCTGAGATGATAAATATTTGGTCTGATTTATCAAAGTTGTCCATGGTTTCATGAGAGCAAATTAAAGCAATTTGTGACCCCCCTCCCATTTAGACACAGAGATGTTTTATACACACAGAAATAAGCACAGCTTTTCTTTAGGTATTCACAGCAACGACTGTGAGGGGATTTTTAATGTTTATTTTTCACGCAAACACCCCCAAACCCCTGTTATCTGTGAGCAGGAGCAGAGAGGTGATGCTGGGGATGGCTTTTCCATCTCCCTCCTCTGCAATTCCACCGATCCCACTCCTCAGCACTGGGAATGCTGTGGGAGCTGAGGAAGGGGAATCACCCATCCCATCCTGCCCTGGCTGGGGGATCTTGTGTGCTCGCTGCTGATTAGGCTGCATTATTTCTATTATCCTATTGGGCTTCCCACTCGGAATAGAGGCACTTGCCCTTATTTGAAGCCAGCAGCCACCAGGAGAATTTGCTGATTGCTAATGAGAAAGCGAAGGTTTTGTTGATATCATCGGGGACGTTCTTGCTGTGGTCTGCTATTAAGATCTGGAGCTCTACACAGCACACCATATTAAGCAGGCAGTGACTTTATTATGGGATCAGTATAACTTTTCATGTCTGGTGTACTCCTAAAGCCTGGGCTAAAACACCTTTTTCCAGAATATGAAACATAATATCTTGGTGCTAGCTGCATTATTTARAAAGGGGCAATGTGGTTCATAACTTTACATTTATTGCATACTTTTAAGCCACTTGACCCATATAAATATTACTATAGAGTTGCCCTCAGTTATTAAATTCTTATTGCTTATAAAAAGGGCAGCAGGAAGTATATAATCTATAGTGTAAGGTGTGTTTTTTTTAAGGGGGAGAGGGAAGAAAAAAAAAAAGGABGAAGGCTGGAAACAAATGTGTTTTGATCCTGTCCATAGCCTTGAAGTTAAAACTTTTTTTTCCCAGCTTAAAGCAAAAGTCTGTTTATTTAAACTCCGAGAATCAGATACCAGCATAGCAAGTAGGTCCCTACCTTCTTGAAGCCAAAGTGGAAACCCCACCTCTTAAAAGAAATCATTTGCAGAAACTTTGTGGTCTTTATTGCATCCAAGGCCAGGTAGGAGGGGGACAGGAGGATTTTCCAGCGCTCTCACACAGCCCCTGGTTGCACACTCACCCCTCGGGCTGTGGTTTGCACACGTGTGGCYGCATGACAGCGAGGACAACACATTAACATAGGTAATTTTACTTCAGAGTTGCTTGGGGCAGAACCTCTAGACCTAGAGGTTACTGCTGTCAAAGTAGGACCTTTTTCCTCCTGTCACTTCTTTCAGAGATGAAGGGAAAGATTTCCCTTAGCCTACAGCATTTAGCGTGCAAACGCTCCACCACAACATTTTGAAACTATAGAAATCATGAAACCAGCCTGTGACCTTCCATTTCAGTGACAGTACAGGAATCCCTTGAGCAGCGGAGGCATCCTCTGATATTTGGAAAAGTGTCATGTTTTCTTTACAGAGAAAACTGTCATATTGTTGTTGGCATAAAATACAACACTTCCTGGAGTTGTGATTTCCTTGTTTGCTACAAAATGTCACCTGGGCAACTGACATGTTTTTGTTTTGCTTAGAGCAACTTCCCACTTATGATATTCAAATCGAGTTGATATTGATACCTTAAGCTGCGCTGAAAGGAGCAGCAATTACAGACATCTGAAATTCCTGCAGAAAAAGGCAGTTTAGCTAAAAGACACGGACCCTCCCGACAATGGCAATCCGGCTGCAAGTTAAACACAGCCCTTATATATAATTTGCAGCCTATTGATGTGCCAGGCAGTAATTCTCCAGCAGGAAAAAGTCTCGGCAAGAAGCAGGCACAGATGAATGAGATGCTTCCCCAAAATAAGCAATGGAGTGTTTGCTGGGAAGAAAAAAAAAAAAAAAAGAAAGGAGGGAGGAAGAAAAAAAAAAAAAAGAAAAACAAAATGCTCAGCCTGAAGCAATAAGTGGAGCTGACTAGAAAAGTACGGGGCTTTTAAATCATCCCTGCGCTCACATTCTGCAGCACTAAAGGATTTTAATCTCGGCCAGCATAGCCTTATTCCAGCATTGCTTTTTTGGGGACAACTTTAACCTTTGGGTCGCTAGGATTGCTTGGCTTTTAAATACCAGAGGGGTTTTTTTGACATTAAATAAATTGAGAGCAKTTATATTTCTATTTTTGAATGTCTAATTTTTTATTTCTAATTTTGAACGCTGCAAAAAGCAACTTTGCCTGGAATTAAGGGTGCTGAGAGGTGTTACTTCTTTGCACAGGTGAAGAGAAGCAAATTATATTTATGTTTAAACAAACCCCAAATCCTTTCAAATCAAGAAAAATTAAACTTTTTAATTAYACAACCCTACCATAGTTAGGAAAGTTAAATCACCAGCTGAAATCATGCAATCTGAAGCAGCAGATGATCTTCAAATTGTATTTAGTAGATGAGTGCYGGAATATCTGAGAATATTTAATATTTTCTCTGAGGTTTCTTTGCTAAAGATGTTTTAATGGAAAATGAAGGGGGGAATGTTCACCTCTGATCCGGGCAGAGGAATGGGAGCTGTGTTTATTGCTTTCCAGTAAGTACTTAACRATGCCAGTTTTGACATGTGGGTGTAAAATATAAACAAACTTAAGTACACACAYGGAGATCTGTATGTCTAGATATGTTTATCTCCAAGTATTACAGAGATAYTCTCTGTATGAGCTCTGTATACCCAGATGCACAAACAATAATTACTTCTCCACAGAAACAAAAAATAAAAAAATCCTTTTTAAGGCAAAAAGAGCCTATTGTGTTTGAAGTTGCAACAGAAAAAAAAATCCTAAAATTATATCTATTTAGCAAATACTCTGCTTCATTTAGGAACTCTGCCTTTTAAATGAACAAGCAAATTTTTAACAGATTCGCATGTTTTGTAAAAATATGTCAAACAAACTAAAGAGAAGGTCTCCTAATTACTCATCAAACAGCCTGCAGTCAGCAGGGAATGCAGCCGCAGTGATATGTTGCACTAATGTTAGGGCAGACCCGAAATATTTCCTCTTGGAAAATAAAAACAACAACAACAAAAACAGCAGCGGCGGCGGCACCGGCTCGGCATCGCCTGCGGCTCGGTCCTGCCAGGCTCTGCCTCTGCTGGGCATTCCCGGGGCTTCATTAAACCTCCCCCAGCAGCTTTTTTGGGGTGTTAAACCCGCCCTGCTTTGTATGCAGGCGATCAACAAAGTTTTGTGTTCTCGCAGCTTTTTTTTTTTTTTTTTTTTTTTTTTTTTTTTTTTTTTT
>NW_026623908.1:241958-246059 GCF_030028575.1 Malurus melanocephalus | reverse complement strand
TCCTGGTTTGAATGTGGGATTGTGTTAGAGCCCSTTTGGTAGGAACAGGAGAAAAGTCCCCATTAGGCATATTAATGCCCGTCCCTTTTAACAAAGCTGCTCCCTGCTCTCGGCGTTGGAATTCATTTGAAAATAAGAATACTGTGRAATTAGTGGCCTTCCTTTCACAGGCAGGATGATGTTATCTGATATTAGATATATACAGATTTTGCTGGCACGGCAATCAGAACAAAATTCCTTATTCCTGCGTAATTGCCAAAACGCAGGGCCCTCTTATCCTGCTCTCCCTGCTCAGCCAAAACTCTGAGTCACTTCAGGTTTTTTTKKTTTTTTTTTCTAGGCAGCAGCTCTGGCACAGGGCTCAGGGTTTGTAACTCTTCATGTTTGTAACTCTTCATGTCTCCCCTAAAGGGAGCAAGGGATGTTTGGCATGTCCCCAGCACGAGACATTTTTAGAGGTGTATTTAAGACGTGTGTGTTGCAGGGTTAAGGGAAGTGAGTAAAGGTTTGTTAAAATCCACAGCCCAAACTGCTCTGACCCTCATCCACTCCCAGCCTYTCTCCTCTGGCTGTTGGTAAATTTAGAGAGCTCAGATTGCCGACCYGGAGTCATTTACATTGAATAATTAATCTGATGTGCACCCCAAGAGCAGCAAACAGCATCAGCCTGACATTTTCACTGCATCCAAGAGCAGAATCCGACCCATAATTTCCACTCCGTTCTGATTTATTCTGTAATTCATATTTTCAACAATATGCAATCCATTAGCAGTACAGAAAAACACGCAGCAACTACTTGGGTGGACTCAGGGTTCTTGGGCTGCTCACAGACAGATGGCTCGGTTTGTGATGTTTCTGGTTTATTTTCCCCCTGCACTTTGCTCTCGGTTCTATTGGAACTGCTTTACTACTTCCATAGGATTTTTAAGATAAGTAGAAGGATTATTGGTCACACTCCTTGAAATTCATCATGAAGTGGGGCCGGCTCTGGCTGCAGCTCGTTATTTGYTGCATCTCTCTAAAGTGGAATACGTTCAGGACACGCTCCCTTCAAATCTTTGCAGAGAGGAAAACACTCTCAGCAGAATCTGCCTTCGCATCAGCTCCTGGAGGGTCCTTAAATAACTTCTCTCCAACGTGGCAATATTTCAATATCTGCTAAGAGATCCTTGTTAACAGGAGGGACCCCGGATCTCATAACTGGGTTTTTATTACAAATCCCAGGGATGTTTGCTCTATAGATACAAAAGAAAACTTCTGCTCTCTTGACTTTTTTTAAGGTAAATGTTTCAGGGGTTGTGTTTTTTGAACTATGTATATTTGGTAAATGCAATTCCCTGCCTTCTCCTAGCGGAACTTTATTTTCTTCCTTTATAGTAATATATAGATCTGAAATTCCAAGGGTTTCTGGTGCTTTTCAGCTGTCACCTCAAGTCAAAATCATGGAGTTCAGCTATAAAAAAAATTGTATATAATAAATTTAACTTGACCTAACCGAAGGCTTTTAAAATGTGCAGGTATTTTTGACATTTAAAAAAAAAAGAATATTACTATGACTGTATTATCCATGTATCTCCTTGCTGCTATTTATACCAGAAAAAAAAAAAAAAACCAAACAAAAAAACAAACAAACAAAAAAAAAATCCCTAAAAAAACAACACACTGCTGTCCAAAACGTGTCCTGAAGTTCAGTCCCTGCTCATTTCAGCGACAGACGGTGTGTCGGACACTTTKTTAAAATAGAAAAGACACTTTGCAAGGTTTCAGGTGATAAACTGAGCCCACAGAACGTGATCTCCGATGCCACCTCTGCATGTCCACGATATTGTTGGAAAGCAGAGGGACCCCCCTGTTTGTGCAGCATCCCCCAGGTCCCCCTTCATCCCGGGCTCCTCATCGTCCCCTTTTTCCCTCTTACCAGGCCATTTCCCCCACCCGCCTAAACTTTCCTACTCTAGTTCAAATTTAATCAATTTTTTTTTGTTGTTTTTCGCAGCCTTTTGTAGATTGAGTCTTTTGTTAAGAAAGGACGTCTTGTTTCCCCGAACGAGACGGGAGGAATCGCCGGCATCAGAGTGCCACCAAAAGGCRGCGGAGAAAACCGGCAGGCAGGCGCTGACCTTTGCAGAGACAGCTAAGGTTATGCACATAACATTTGCTTGTTTACTTTGCAAAATAAGCAATGAGTTGGAAACTCCGAGSTTAGCGAGCGGCTCGCTACACCTGAAAAGCGGCAGTGACAACAACAGCGAAAAAGCCCGCGGTCGTTTGCCGGCTTTGCTGTCGGGTGGAAAGATGCTGCCCGCTCCCCTCTATATCTATCATGATGCAACTTTAATAACGTTAGCCAAGACTGCTCAGAAAAAAAATCACAGCTGTAGCTGGAGGCGAAAGGGAGAGAGGGGAAAAAAAAAAATAAAAAAAAAAAGGGAAAAAAAAGAACAGAAAGAAAGAAGGAGGGAGAAAAAAAAATAATAAAAAAAAAAAGCTAAAATGAGGTGCTTCTCCCAAGCCTCACCTAGTGAGCTGAGTATTGGCTTATGCGTGAGAATAAGCAAACGAATCGATCGCTGCAGTAGGTTGATGGCTACTGGTCGTTTTGATGGATATGACGGTAAAAAAAAAGTCCAGATTGGTTCACAGTGGACCTCAAACCATGTCAGCTAAAACCAAAGAGACAAAAAAGTGACAGCTGCGGAGAGTACACTGCAGGCAGTCAATGGTTCCTGTGATTTATTGTTCCATCTGCCTTGCCGCTGTGAGGACAAGTTCCCCCTGATTTGGTTAAAATGAAAAGGACCTCAGAGAGCACAACGTGTTTTTTGAAAATGTGCAGAAACTATTTTTTTATTTCGTGATTTATGTGCCTTTCCCCCTCCATAATGTTTGCACCAATTGTTACCCAATAATGCTTACTGAAAAATGTGAAGCTTCCCAACCACTAAGAAATCCTCCAGACCGCCCCCACCCCTCCACCCCAGCACAAAAAGAGAGGGGAAAAAATAAAATAAAAGAGGGGGGAAAAAATGCTGAAAAAAAAAAAAAATAAAATACCTGCATAAATAACCCAGGCTGTCAAAGCCAAGCCAGCAAACTAGTTTGTCTCTTTTTTAACCTTCCTGCTTTCCAATTAACAGCCGTGTTCCGGAGCCTGCCAGGCTGCGAGGCGGTTAAAAGCCRGGCTCGGCAAAGGCTGGTGTGTAACCATTTAATATATTAGAGAGCTCTAACCCCGATTATAAATTTGCAGAGCCACCCAAGTGCTGTGGCCAAGAGTTTCCCATTCYGGAGGGGTTCGCCRGAGCGGAGGGGACGGAGGGGACGGRGCCTTGGCTGGCTTCGCACACCAACTTTTCTCGCCGTTTCTGACTTGAAAAGGAACATTTCCTTCATGCAGTTGATGTAGCTTATTACCCCATTAAAGGGAAGCACYGCACGACACTTCTGTCAGGGTAACACCGAGGCCTAATCAACACTTGGAGGTGTAACACAACACAAATAATCTGGCTCCTCAGGGAAGCCCGAGCAGCAGCCTGAGAAACGCTCCGGCTTTTCCCCTCGAGGATTCAAGTATGCCATAGCAGAAATATGGTTAATGTTTTAATACATTTATGGAGCATAAATCATAAATGAAGCATTAAGCATCCGGTGCTCCCTCAAAAGTTTGAACAAATACAGGCAAATTGAAGGGATCTGGTCGAGCGAGGTATTGATAATTTTCCATGTGYGTCGCACAGTGGGAAAAAATGGACGCGGGGCCTCGGAGCCCGCATACATTACACTCCCCACTTAATGCCACATGAACCAGGAACCCACAAGAAGCCAAGGGAAGGCTCTTCCTCTCCCCCTCCAATAAATGTTTCATGCAGATCAGCAAATTTTCAGCAAATTTCCCATGAAAAGGCCGGCGGGGGCCTGCGGTGCGCGGCGAGGAGCGGGGTCCCCGGCGGCCTGACCCCGGCAGCGGCCGCTTCCTGGCTCCAGCTTTCCTTCGGCCTCGCAGGTCCAGCCTGGTGTCAAAAGCTGGCCTTGTCTCCTGTCTCAGGATGTTGGTTTTACCTCTCAAGTGTTTCCTGAATTTGCAAAAATTCTTGGGGTTTC
>NW_026623908.1:238101-241748 GCF_030028575.1 Malurus melanocephalus | reverse complement strand
TTTTTTTTTTTTTTTTTTTTTTCCTGGCGGCTGTCTGCGTGTTCAAAAGCTCATTTACCTTTGCGGGGGAGGGAAAATAAAGTGAAAACATAGTGGGGGGAAAAAAGAAGAATGAAAAGAAAAGGAAAAGAAAAGCAAGAGAAAACAAGAAGGAAAGAAAGAGAAAGAAAAAAATTTCTTAGTCGCTACTGTTGAGCAGGGGGTTTTCTCCCGGGACCAGTTCTACTTTTGGAACATGTTATTGTCAGGCAGAGGTCAACATCTTTTACCTCTTTTTTCCATTATTCAAAATAAGTATTGATGTTATGTTTTAGCTATTTAAAAGCCAGCTGCCTTGCTCATTTCAGATATTTTTCCTGGTATTATTGTATGTGGTAATAGCTGGCCTGTGTATCGTCTTTCACAAAATCTACCCTTTCAGGGTCTCAGTCTTCAAATGATATCAATCAAAATTTATGCAATTCAAAATCCATATGTATAGAGTCCCAGTTCACCTCATTTAATGATAATAGTAAACCACATGTTGTGTACATGTCTGAAACACTTTTCTAGTTCTTGACTGTATTAACCCTAGGGGCACTATGTTTTTGTACAGCTTGCCCAACTGAGCAGCATAATATATTGATTAATACTTGGCAACAACTGCATTCTTGAATAATAAAACCACGGACAAGGTAAACGTGCGCTAATAAAACAAGAAGAGTGTCAATATTATTTGGGGATGCATGTTAATAAAAGATGCTAAAGAACAGGCGAGCCCCCGGCCCCACAATTAACAAAGCTCGGTGCCTAAAGCTGCTCCCGGTTCCAGCCCCGTGTGATGTCGTTATCCGAGAGCCTCCTCGCCTACCTGGGCATCCGAGAGGGGCTACAACAAATGCTCCATATTTATGGGGGCTGCATCCAGCACTCGGGAAAAAAAAAAAAAGTTCGGCGTTTCCCGTTCTGCGAAAGGCAAATTAAAATTAACAATATTTCATTGTTAGCCTGCTTCTTCCTGGGCAGAGCCCAGGGCAGGTATCACCAGCAAAGCCTGCAAACAGCATCTGATTTTACAATAGAATTCACTTCTTACAGGCTGCATTATYTACTTAAGCTTTAATATACAGTTGGAAATAAGATTTGCTTTCATGGAAAAACACTAAAACATTTGGCAAAGGAAGAGCCGAACATTCTCCTTAATTTGTTTTGGCAACTCTGAAAAATAGATMCCATTATGCTCACGTTTGCATTCCAGAAACATAACAACAAATGATCATTTTACGAAAATCAAGATATAATTAAAAATAGGGGGATGTAATAAGCAGCAAGTGAAGGCAGAAGAAGGAGGGGAGACATGTGGAAAGCAATGCTTTTTGCACTGGGCATAGCTGAGGAGGGGAAAAAGCAAAGGACACCAGCTGAAAAGCTATTGCCAAAGCTTATTTATTTATTTTGGGGCTGAGGCAGAGGGGGAAACAACTGAGGAGGGAAGGACTTGGAAGTAAAAAATTGTTTAGCAAACAGTTAAAACAGTTTTGTGTCTTTTTCTTTCTTCCTTTTTTTTTTTTTTTTTTTTGGGGGAGACAATATTTAAACACAGATTCATATTCATATTTCAGTCGTTTGACTTTGGTGGGAAAACAAATATCGAGGAATTAAACACAATTATGGTTTGATTAACTGGAGCTGGTTCCTAAAACCACAAGGTAGAGCAGCAAGATTGCATCTGTGTCTTCCCTCAATGCCATCCACATGAGTCACAGCGAGGCAGGAAAGCTGTTGACAAATTAATACTTTAAGAAAATAAACTATGGTCATGTTGAACATAGAGCAACTTTATCCTGATTAATTTGTGTTGGAGTGGCTCCAGCCCCCTTTACAAAGCCGCGCAGTTTGTACAAATGTAATTTCCTAATATTTACACGAGGAAAGCCTCAGCCGTTAAGCTTTGCCTCCAGTGTGAGTTTTGTGGTTAGTAAAAAGACAATAAAAATACAGAGAGGTAATTGTAAGCACATTTGGATAAAAAAAAAAAAAAAAAAAAAAAAAAAAAAAAAAAAAAAAAAAAAAAAAAAAAAAGAGAGACAGAGAGAGAGAAGGGGGAGAAGAAAAATCCCTGCTTCTCTCCACTCCTCCTTGCAGAGCCCTATAAAAGTGGCAGTGCCAGGCGGCCCCGGTGAGGGCTCGGCATCACCCAATGCTCCCAACACCCAGAACGGCCCCATGGGCCCTACACCATCCCCTAAACCATCCCCTCCATTCCCTACACCATCCCCTCCATCCCTTACACCATCCCCACCATCCCCTTCATCCCCTACACCATCCCCTACACCATCCCCTACACCATCCCCTACACCATCCCCTACACCATCCCCTACACCATCCCCACCCTCCCAGGGCTGCAGCTCCCTCCAAACCCAGCCCGAGCAGCCTCATCCCACACTCTCTGTCATTTTATGTCTTTATTTAAATACAGCATCAGGCAGTTGTACAATTGTCTAATTTAATAAATATGAGGAGGGGAGATGCAGTTATGAGTGTTGCTTTGTTTGAAGAATATTAAAAATAACCTTTAGTTTTAATGAGATTTCTCCCCCCCCCCCCCCAACAGTTTACACAATTTTCCAGATGCAAAATGAGCTTTTGGCTGTAAAATATTTTATCACATTGTCTTACACAATAAAGATTAGATGTTTTTGCTCTCTCTCAACTCCACCGCAATTATTTTTTAGTGTTTGCAAATCATAATATCATTTAAAAACCATATTTTATACCTCATCTAAAATACTTTTATAGCAGTGTGATGAAAAAAACCCAACACAACATCTATTTAACTACTCTTTTTAAGTGGCTGTAATATGCTTTGGTATAATTTCCCAGAAAAAGGCACAGCTAAAAAAGCTTAGCTGTTCTTGAAAACAAATCTCCCAAGAAGCATCTTTGCAAAAAATCCCCAGAATTGAATTCCCCTGGCTGAAGAGCCCAGAGAGCCTGAATATAAAAATAGTAGCCCTGTCATTTCACATTCATTAAGTGTGAAACTCAGAAATTAATAATGTAAAAATATGCTTTTTAATTAGTCTTACATTCTGCCCAATGTACTTAAATGGGATCAGCAGCTCCCTAATGATTTTTTTCTTAATAAAGTATTAGCCTGTGATGCACTGGGGTTGACAGGTATGATAAACTGGAAAGTACTTTTGGAGGCGTATGAATGATACCAAAATAGTACTCTCCCATTTAAATGTAATTAACATCAGGGAGCAATATTACATGAGGAGAAGCCTGCAAGATTTTTATTTCAGGGTATTTTTTTTTTTTTCATTTCTTGYTTTATGAGTAGTTTGATGATTGCAGCAGTGATTTTATAATTTAATTACCTTTGTTGAAAGCTAAGCTTTTGCTAATAGCAGGTCAACAGGATCATAAAGCAGCCTTCAAAAATATTAAAAAGGAGGTAAATCCCCTTAGCTAAACCTACACAATAAGAAGGCGGGTGCGCATGTGTGGATGCAAAGGATTTTATGGATGTATGGATATACAGGCTCCACGCCTGTTCCCCTGTTATTTGTTTACTGTGCCATTGCAAATCAGTATTTACTCTCCAAAGGGCTCTGTTATACATTAATCATATTTTTAAAAAGAAAGCGGGGAAAAGGAGGGGG
>NW_026623908.1:223131-237334 GCF_030028575.1 Malurus melanocephalus | reverse complement strand
TTTTTTTTTTTTTTATTATTTTTTTTCCTCACTCTTCTATTACAAACACATCCTTCAGGGCTTATCCTGCTTTTGAATATCCCAACCAAACTGGAAGGCCTTAGGCCAAGTGAAGCACTCATCCCATGGCCAAGGTGGGGTCACACATCAAGGTACAGGCATGAAGAGGGGGTTCAGGTTCAATATTGGGAGGAATTTCCTCATGGAAAGGGTTGTCAGGCATGGAATGGGCTGCTCAGGAAGGTGGTGGAGTCCAAGGAACAGCTGGACATGGCACTCAGTGCTGGGGACAAGGTGGGGTTCAAACAGTCACAAGTTGGACTYRATGACYSTGGAGATCTTTTCCCACCTTCCCTAACAATTCTGTGATTCCCCATGAATACGGTGCCACAGTTACCCCAAAGATGTGGGGTGAGGGATACCCAGCTGCCAATCCTGCCACACGGGAACGCAGCTGCATCYCTCCACCACATCCATTTCTCCTGCTTTGGTAACTTCCAGTGTCCTTTAAAAATGCGATCATGAAATGTCATTTCTYTCCTATTTATCTTGGCGCTACAAAACTGCCCAGCTATTGGCTGTACGTGAGCTCTTTTATAATATTTTTCCAATCACAAACACCATTGCATTGCTCCCCGGGGATCCCCGTGATGGATCTAGCTATCTATCTATTTACGCCTTCATGAATCAAATCATCCGAGTGGAGAAAGTTTGGATAATCTACAGCTTTCATAAGATTTCACCCAACTTACACTCCAYGGGGGGATTTCCAGGAATGTGACGTTATTTGCACCCCTCTCCTCTTTCTCCATGTGATTTACTGCTCTCACCCCAAAATCCAAGCTTAAAATGCGTGTCCAGTTCTGGGCCTTCAAGGGGAGTTTTGCAGGAGCRGGGATGTTTTAATGGGCAGCTGAATCAGAAACTAATCATCCGAACTGCCCTCATGTAAACACGCGCTGGAAATTTTATTACCGAGATATTTGGGGTTTTCCTGATAGAGAATAAAAGACAAATAATCGAACTTATTGGAAAATATTTACATAGGGCCACGCAGTGCAAACCTAGGGAAAGCTGAAGAGTATTTGCTCAGAGGAATAGCCCTGGTGCAGGCAGAGGAGCGGATAGTGCTCGGCTGTCCGGGGAATTGCAGGGAGTTTGTCTGAGTCAGACACGCCGGCGATGGCCCCACACTGGGGCATCATAATGCTTTAATTAATTAATGTCTGTAAACTGTTTGGTGATCTTGGGATGAAAGGAGTTCTGGAAATGCCAGGTATTATTGAAAATTAATTACTCCAAGCCTTTCCCCCCCAAATCTTGCTAAACATATTTCRTTTTTTAATCTATCCTGCTGCTTGAATAAAGCTCATTGCAGAATTATTTTCTGCTAAATATTAAAGGGACAAAAAAAAAAAAAAAGAGGAAACCTTTTAAGCAGAGGATTGAGCTGCAGCAAAAGACACTGTACAAAAGCCATATTTTGAGGGGACAAAGTCTCCATGTGTGAGGAAGGCACAGGCAGAGGACACGGTGGTGGGGATGGGCTCAGTCTGTGTGTCCCCATCACCCCCCTCAATGGCCAAACCAAGACCTGGCGTTCACAGGGGGCTGGAGAACCTCAGTCCCATGGGAGAMAAAGCTGTGGGACAGGAGGGACCAGTCTGAGGGATCCAAGGACAGCACGGACTGTTCCAGCCAATCAATCACTCCCAATGCTCTTCATCATTCCATCACGGCAGACAGAACGTGTGTATTATTTATACAAGTCTGAAATCATTTGGTGTTACTTACTGAAGAGTCACCTTCCACGTCATCACAGAGCAAAAGTCCTGCAAGAGACTCCGTGTCTGAGCCCTGCCAGGAACACTCCAGGTACTTGAGAACACATGGCCTAAACAATAAACCACAACAGATAAAATAGGCATTATTATCGTTTGTTTGGGGTTTTTTTGTTTCCAAGGTTGCAGCTTCCTACACATGAATTTTAATTTATGCAACACAGCAATTAATGRTTTTGTTGTTGTATATTTTTAAGGGCCAGGGTTATTTTTTGGTTTTAGTGTTACAGGTCTGTGGATATTGGTGCATCCTTCATCTGCTTGGGCCAAATCAACATTTCTACCTCTGCAAGCAGACAAAGCCCATGTCTGACACACATCTCCTAGAAAGTTCAGGCAGAAAATGAAAGGAAAATGTCTCAGTGACCTTACATASCTCTAAAATGATTTTTCTCTGTACCCTGCAGAGGTGTGGACCTTGCAGTGACCTGTCTTCTCCTGGAGAGTCCCACCCCATTTCTCTTGGAGACATTTGAGCTTGCTGGGATAAGGAAACAGCTCCGTTAGCAGGGCCTCCATGGCTACTCCAGCAAGAGCAACCACCAACACTGCCCTCTGCTCCTCCTCTTTGTCCCCAGTACATCCTCAGTCATGRCTGAATGAAAGTGGGAACTTCTGTTCCATTCCTGCAACTTCTTCCCATGAATTCTGAAAGAGATGAGTTCCTTCCCAGACGAATCCAAATCAAGTGTCAACAATCACCAATTTTCCACATAAAAACATGCATTTCACCAAATCTTCCTCTGTCTACTTCTGAAACTGAACAGCAGATGGGGCTACAGAAATCATCACATTTAAAAAATACATATGAAAACCATCCTTTTACATTCTGAAAAGCTATTCATTCTACACCATTTCAAAAAATAAATAGGATTCTCCTTTTCTGTTTTAAGACATCAATGAATCTGTCGCATAATGGGCTTTTGTAAACCGATTATCCTTGATAATCTCATTAGCTGAAATTATTTTACTTTTCTAACATGGTAGATTTTTAAATACCTTTTATTTCAGATCCCTCTGGGCACGTTGCAGTGAAATTTACTATTAAGCAAAATAATTATCTATCTCAAACCTTAATGCTAAAAAAGTAGAAAAATAAAATCATTACAATCTAAAGCCAGATATTAGAGCGGAAAAAAGTACAAGGAAGTAAAAGGAGGAAAAGWGAAATTTCCACAAGCAGGCAAATATCTTCTCACTATTAATAAATAAATCATACTTGTTTTCCTAGGAATATTCAGATGCAAATAGTGGGTGATGCAAAAGATGGGGTTTGTGTTGAGGTGGGGTTTGCACTTCCCRTRGTGACRCCGAGCTCCCACCTGCAGCACCCRCTCCCCACCCAGAMYTGAGCAATTAAAAAATGTGAGTTGYTTCAAAATCAGCTTAAACCTGCTTTTTCTGCCGTGTGGAAGTTTGCAGCTGTAATGGGATTACGGTGTCGGCAGAGGGAGGGAAGTTTGCAGCTGTACTGGTTCGGGGGGTAGGAAGCAGCTGTTAAAATAGAGGACTAATGGTGATTAATTCTTATTATGTGTTTGAAGATCTCACAATGAGTTCAGGACCCAAACCCTCCCTCAGGGAATAAACTGAAGGAGGAGGATTTAAAAAGAGGGAAAATAGAAGGGGAATTTTAATGTACATTTGGCCTAAAYGGCCTGGTCTTAAATCAATTTATTAATATTTAAGCATAATTTAAATCAACATTATTAAGACAAAAAAATATCCAGCTTGGGAAACCTGTAATTCACGCATATTTACCCAGGATTGGAGATCACCTGTGCATCCTCAAAAATGCACATGCCAGGACCAGCAGGGGAACATCCTTTGGGCTTGTAAGGTATGGACCAGCAGGGGAGCATCCTTTGGGCTTGTAGGGGATGGACATCAGGGGAACATCCTTTGGGCTTGTAGGGGATGGATATCAGGGGAACATCCTTTGGGCTTGTAGGGGATGGACCAGCAGAGGAACATCCTTTGGGCTTGTAGGGGATGGACATCAGGGGAACATTGTTTGGGCTTGTAGGGGATGGATATCAGGGGGACATCCTTTATGCTTGTAGGGGATGGACCAGCAGTGGAACATCCTTTGGGTTTGTAGGGGATGGACTTCAGGGGAACATCCTTTGGGTTTGGAGGGGATGGTGATGTCACACATGGACAGTCCTGGCACAGGAGAACCTCCAGGTTCCCACAGCCCTTCCCCAGCAGCACTGAGCCCAAAACACAATGGGAAGAGGTGGAAAAAACCCTGTCCCACATCTGCATCCATCACCAGAGCAAGGGATGGCAGTGACCAGGAGAAAGCAGCACAGAGAGCCCACCCTGGGTTTGGATCCACAGCCCCCAGGGAGCTGTGGCGTTTCCAGTGCCACAACAATTCAGTGCAGAGCCAGGTTATTTGCTGCAATATTGTTGGCCGGGTCCTACAGCCGGTTTGCAGAGCTCTGTGATGTGCTGGGTGTGCTGGGGCTTCCCCAGAGCACAGCAGGTAGAAGATATGAGATTTCTATTTATATACCACAGCCCGGCCAGCAGAGTGACAATTTAACAGCAAAGACAGGGGCAGAGAGAAGCAGCCTGGAAAAGCAGGAAGGATCCTACAAATCCCTGGGATGTGGTGACCCAGCACAGGCTGCAGCAGGGTCCTCAGAACCCTCAGCCCCTCTTCCCCAGGGAACATCCCCAAATTTGTCCTTGCTGCACTTTGCCAACGTGGCACAGCTCTCAGCACCTGAGGACAAATAAATGGAGGGAGGAAAAATAAAGAAGGTGAAAGCAGCAACAGGAAAAACTCCAAGATCTGGGGTTTGTTTTTCATCCAAGGCYTTAATGAGGATTAATCAAATACGGCTCATGCAGGGAGATTTCCATGAATTATTAGAGGGGAGAAATGGGTGGGAAAATGAACAGAAAGCAAAACTTTTTTTTTTTTAATGTGAACTTTTCCTTTTTGAGCTTAAACTTTGAGATCACACTAATCTTTTCAAAGCTCAAAGAGATCACAGAAAGATTTATTTCAGGACCAAAAAAGAATTTCCTTGACCAAAATACCTCTGTGATTTTCCTGTTTGCACATTTTTAAGATGTTTTGCTTTTCAAATATGAAAGAATTTACAACAATAACTCAGGACAGTGCACCAAGTGCACCAGGAAACCATGCCTTTCACATGGCTGCAGCGGATCCCCATTCCCAGCAGAGCTGGTTAGTAAATTAAACCATTCCTTCTAGCAGCAACTGATAACTTGGAGATGATGATGTAGGTCGAAAACATCTGTAATAAATTATACCCCTCACCACAGGAGGAAGGGCAGCACTTGGGACAGRGAGATGGTGTGGATTCCATATTGGACACCAAAACACACATTTTTATTCRTAGCTGCTGCATAACCAGACACCTCACCTTGGCTATTTTGCACCCAAATCTTCATGGGTCACTGATAAATTTTAGGATGGATTTATGGACTGCAAGTGAGGGAGAGGGGAGTGGGATAGGATGRGGTTTAGGTGCTGGGTGCTCAACCACAGGGCTCAGAAAAATCCAGGATGGCGTGAAAATCCCTGGCTGGCTTTGTGGGAGGCTTGGGCTTCAGCAGTGTGTCCATGTTATAATTAATAAGCAATTTCTGTTTGAATGGCGTGTTTTGTCTTCATTTGAGCACGTTCTCCGCAAAGACAAAGATCAAGACAAACCTACTCAGAACACGAYGAAGATAAAAGAGAATCATAAAAAGAGACAGACAGAGGAAAAGAAAGAACAAGCAAAAAAGAGAAGACAAAGAACAGGGAGACACCAAAGAGGACACAGAACAAAGATAGGCAAAATGAAAAGACAAAGAAAAGTAAAGACAAAGAACAGAGATGATAGAGCACCACAAAATATGCARGAGAGGCACAAAAGGGAAAAGGGGGGAAAACAGCGACTGAGAACAAAGGGCAGAGAACAGAGCAAGAGCAGAAACACACAGGAAGGGAAAAAAATGGGAGAGAATTCAGCCAAGATGAGGCATGAAAAACAGCCCAAAGAACAAGCAAAAATAAACACAATGAAGAGAGAAAACAGCTAATAATCTTCTGATTTGCATTAAAAAATAAGTCATGGGAACACAGGCTCGGTGACAGAAATGTTGACAAGTTGAATGTCAAGATTTCTYGTGTCCTCTAAATTCAGTCAGACTRCCAGAACTTCTGAAACTGGCTGTGGGAAAATGGGAATGGGAGCTGAAGGATTAGTGCCTGGTGTGGAAGGAACAGCAGAAACCAGTGCTGGTTACAGAAGGGATTCAGAGGGAAGTGCTTGCAAGAAAGAGATGCCCAAAAAGCAGCCAAAATYCCTTTGTAAAGGCAGGAGATCCATTTCCACAAAGAATCGAGAAAATGCTCATCCTGTTCCTTCTGCAATAAAGGAGTGGCAGAAATTCTGATCTAGAAATGAAATATTGTCTAATTTCAATATTTSTGYAGGGAAGTTTAGGGTGGATTTTKGRAAAGGTTCTSCTGTCCCCAGAGGGWGCTGGCACTGCCCAGGMTCCCCAGGGAATGGTCCCAGAGCTCCAGGAGCRTTGGGASAGCRSTGCCAGGGATGCACWGGGGAGGATTTTTGGGGRGTCTGGGCAGGGTCAGGAGCTCAATGATCCTTATGGGCTCCAGGGAATTATGAGTCTATGAAAAATTTCATGGAAAGATATCARCTTTACTGAAGCAGTTCATGAAAACTGAATGAACTCACCAAGAGCTGGGGCCACCAAGAGCTGGGGGTTCTGAGCTGGCCAAGACAGTCTGTACAGAATTAACTCAAGAGGTCACCGAGGCTTCAATCCTACTGCAAAAAAACTACACTAAGAAATCATCCCCAAATACTGACTATGGGCAAAAAATAAAGAAGTATAAATGGTATACAGGTTCATGGTGAACATGAACGCTCAGATTTGTGGATGCCAAAGCAGGGTATGAAGGGCTGGAGGATTCTGGGGTTTCCCTCTTGATAAGAACAGCAGGAGGACAACAGAWCAATGGAGCCAAGCCAGGCAGGGAGAAAGTTGTGGCTGTCCCATGTYTGGAAGTGTCCAAGGCCAGGCTGGATGGRCCTTGGAGCACCCTGGGGTAGTGGAAGGTGTCCCTGCWYAKGGCACWGGATGGGCTTTAAAATTCTTCACCCTTGCAGGAACACTTCACCTCCTCGGTGGCCCATCATGTTTCATGGCAGAGGTCATGGATTGGGGTGGAAATGGCATTTTCATGACACAAAAAACCCTGATTTTGTAAAACACATTTGGAAGAAACTCAAAAGGTGCAAGGTYCAGTTTGGTCCCATGAGATCTCCTAAGGGACTTCTGGTTCCAGAGCATAAATTATTGGATCTGTAACAATAAAATAAAGTTCTCTTTCAAGTTTCTTATAAGGGAGGTTCTGGAATTCCATCAGCCAGACAAAAGCAGAATTGTRCAACAGAAGCCTTTTGAGCTGCCACAGCTTTCCAAAACCTAAACTTCAAAGAATTTGTGTTCTTTTTCTKACTGAAACACTACTCTTAGTCCTTATACAGGATCAGCTGCATGGAGGCCTCAGCTCCCACTGATTTTATGTCTTTGTCCCTGCTGCAATAAGTTGTTTTTTATTTTATCATTAATCCATGAACATTTCTGTGAAATTTGATGTCACTAATACACAGACTCGTACTCCCTGACATTCCCCATCCCTCGTTCCTGGGCTGGCAGTACAGAAAAACTGGTGTGCAGTGGGTTAAACTGCTTCCCATGCTGCTCCTTGGATATATTTTATTTACCAGGATTTCTATAATGTGCAATATTTTTTTTTTTCCTTTTGAGATTTCCTCATTTCTTTCAGAACACTTTCACCTTATTTCCGGGCTGCTTCTCCCCAAGGGGCAAAGTGGAGGTTCAGAAACTTCATGTGAACTTCCTGAAAAAGAAACAGATCACCTATTAAAAAACCCAAATGGAATGTGCTGTGAATATGTTTATTATGTCCCAAAGAAAGAGCTGGCTCTAATCACAACATAAGATTTAAAATTCATTGTTATACTCAGTTTATTGATTTAATAATGTATTTATTATTTATGATTTCGACGGCAGATGGAACTCTATTTCCATTATTTGATCCAGGTTAATCAGGGGATAATATTCTTTTATATTTTTACCTAAAGACTCTTCATGTGCTCAAGATCCATTTCCAGGATTGCAAATCAAATCTCTTTCTGTCCTGTAATGATGTTTATTTCCTTACACAATTATAATCTGTTTAAAATCGAAGGTTAATATTTGAACTAAAAGAATGGCACACATACAAATTATATCTAAGATAATTAATGGGGTTCTGGCCTTTCAGGTGCTTTCTCTGTTTTTAAAAAAGGTGATTTGGGGGATTTGACACTGCTCCTTTGCCCCAAAACTTCACAGGAGACGTTGCTGCTGGTCACTGGATGTGCTGATCCCATCCCTCAGACCTTGGGAAGAGCAAATCTGCCAGAGATTTTGTGGGGACAGCACCTGAGAAGATGTAAAAAACAACCCACCATGTCCTCAAGAGCTTTGGATTTGTTTGCCTTCAGAACAGTTTTGACATGATTTAACTTTTGGATCATGAAATTCCCAAATTTTTACTATTCCTGTATCCCAGCACCAAACTTGTGATGCTGAATGATTGGTTTCCTTGGAGAATTTCAAATACTACTTGCAAGAGGTGATTAAAATCAGTTCAYAATACATAAGGTGAAGGAAAAAAAATCATAAAATTATAGAAGCATTATGGAAAAAAACCTCTAAAATCATCAAGTCCACCCATTAACCCACCACTAAACCATGTCCTTAAGCACCACATCTATATATTTATTGAAAGAGAAATCAGAGAAATGAGATTTTCATGCCAACTGACTTTATTCTACCCAGGAATATTCCCAGTATCACTGRTATTTGATACAAGACCCTGCAAGATCTGGTTGGAAGTTTCTTTTAGTGTTTTTTTTCTAAAAGGTCATTCCACCCTCTGAGTCCCAGCTGCTACAGTGCAAGCTTTGGGTGCATGAAATAAATCAAGTTAAAAAACCAATAGGATTGAAACTGGAGTAAACAAAAAAACAAATTCTGTGCCCCAGTCTGGGGGTATTTCAGAAGCAGACAGAGGAACTGAGGCAGCTCTAGAACACTTCAAGAGAGCAGAGAAAACAAATTGTCTCCTCAGGATGTTTAAATTCAACTTTCACTCTCTGTTTTCTAGGATTTCCAGAGGTTAGATTGAGGATGCTCCTCCAAAACCCCTTTAGACCCCATTCCCTTTAGGATATGTGAGGATCCACAATCCTGCAATAAAAACATTCTCCATCTCAAAGCATGACTTTGGTTCTAAAGCACCTACTGTGTAGTGAAACCAGAGAATAATCCCACACCTCCAACATTCATATTAAAAAATACCTAAGTCTGTGAAAATAATTTGTAAAATTAATATGTAAAATTAATCTGTGAAATTAACCTGTAAAATTAATCTGTAAAATCAATATGTAAAATTAATCTGTAAACTTAATCTGTAAAATTAATCTGTAAAATTTTTGGGTTTTTTTTCCCTTTTGCTTAATTTTTCCCTGACAAAAATGAGCGCCGTGGGGAAAGCTGCCCTTCTGCCTTTGAGGACTGAGGAAAAGCAGGGGGACCAGTCTGAGATGCAGGGGTGTAATTCAAACATTATTATGCCAGAGTCAAATCTCTTCTCAAAAATTTGGCCCTGCATAAGCTCGGGCACAGCCCCAAACCACAGCTGTAAAAGCCTGGCTCATTTGAAAGGTCCAGTTGTGCTGCGGGACAAAAACACGGCTCTTGCCGGCCCCTCTGCTCGACACTCGCAGAATTTTATCGCTGGAAAATGAGGGGCATCTTCCCCAATTCGGTACTGCACAGCCTCATCAGCTCCTTTCCCCAGCAGCAGAACGTGATGTTCCCTGGTGGAGCAGCGGGATCAGTCAGACCCTGCTGGAGAGGAAAGAGCCCAGGACATTCCTGCACATCTGTCAGCTGGAAATGGGCACAGCAAAGGATGCCACGGCAATTTCCAGCAACAATAAGARTTAGTTGCTCGTCTGATGATGACAACGTGCACCTTTCCCTTCTTCTGTCAAATAATGTAATTATTAAGGAGCAACAATGTAGATTTTTTATGTGAACCAGCGCTGACTGCGCTGGAGTATTGCATTTTTAATTATTATGATGTTAAATGGCTTTAATTGCTGACACTCTCCTGATTCACAGAGCATTTTTATAACATTTATTAAAAAAAAGGCCAAAGTTTATTTTACAGTCTGCAATAAAGCAGAACACAAAACCCAGCAATTGGCTCAATGAGCCCAACACATTAGTTCTATACACAGACTGCATATTATTCTTGCTCTATAAGTGATGTGAAAAGCAAAATTGAAGTCCTGCACAAAATTTGATCATCTTACTTAATAACAACAGATGCTCAGAGCGGTGGCATTTTGAAAAGAGCTCTGTATGCTACTGGTTATTAAATGGCAGGACATTTGGCATCCTCCAGCATTATACCATTTGAAAACCATGGAGTCACATAAATAGCCGATGAGAGCTGGGAGGAAAAAAAAAAAATCCAGCTCCTGTCTGCATAGCAAAACTCACTTCATTTAAAATATTTAAAATGAGCAGGCTGCCTTTCAAAAGAAAAGTCCGGAAAACTTAGTGGAGGGGGAGCTTCCCTTTTATCTGGGAAACACAGGAAAGCAAATAACGTTGGGAGGAAGAGAAGAAATGGTTCAACAGCACGACTGATCAGCCTTAACTGAGAATGCTAATGGCTTCTGCTGCTTTGTGTCAGGAGCTCAGCACAATTTGGGAAAGGCTCTGGCACCAAATTTCCTCCTTGATTTAAAAAGGAAAATATTGGCAATACATAGGCAAATTACCATAAATGCAGGACGGATCAACAACGCATGGGGATCGTTTTATCGGAGCAATTCCCATTCAATAAAGGGGAATCACTGAAGACAGTGCCTCACTTTCTTTGAGGATAAATTCTGCTCACACATGTGCTGCCTGCACCGTTACACCACTGCTGGTTATTAGATTCATATCCACTCTAAAAAGTTCTAATCGAGTTGATGAGCACATACAGTGAAGCTTCCTCATTTTTATTTGAGCTTCACAAYGACTCTGTCCCAAATTCATCAAGGCACAAACCATCAGAATTAATTTTCCTGATGTGTTTTACCTAAAGCAGCTCATTCCACGCCCTGTTCCAAGGAATAACAGCAGAACTGTGAATAAATACCTTAAATACATTAAATATTAGATAGATATATGTGCATATGTGTGTATATATATATATATATATATATATATATATATGTGTATATGTGTGTATATATATATATATATATATATATATATATATATATGAGATATAAAACCCATTAAAAAACCCGAAATATTTTAAAATAATCTTTAAAAAATCTCAACTACTGAACATTTTTGGCTGAGAGCTGAAGGAAGGATTCTCTGGGCTGTGAGGGGGGGTCTGGGTGCACATTGCTTTTATTTCTACTTAATAAAAACTTGAAGATKGGGTTATAACGGCCGTGCTTCCCCATCCTCAAGTATGGCGTGGCAAATGGTGCCACTGTCATTAAGGGCGCATTGTTGTTTGTTTTATGCTAATCTTCCTTCAGTGTGACAGACTGTCACCTGCATGGGGGGTAACTTTCAGCACTATATTAGCCCATATGGCACAAGCTAAATTGTATCTAAGCTATGGGCTAATTATGGATGAGTTAATAAAACCAAGCAATGTCAGTCTGGCCACTTCTTCTGGTCCTCTGCCGACCCCCCAAGTGAGTTATTGCCAGCGCTGTTCTCTTAAACTATTTTCATTTTCGCTCTGCACAATCGCTGCCAAGCTTTATGGTTAAGGTGCTTTAATTCTTCTCCTTTCTCGATCCKCTGCAAGATGAGATCAAAACAATCTCTGCACACTTTTTCCATGTGATAACTTTCCCTGCTAWTCGAGGGGTGGTGCAACCTCCCGAATACTAAACACAAACCGCATTTCCTGGAAATCTGCTGGCACAGCTGTGACATAACAAACAGATTTTCCTATTTTCGGGGAGCGAAAAACATGGTTCATCTTCCTCGAGCRCAGGATCAAAGAGATGAACACTTATTCCAATAAATGCACATCCAAGTAACAGAAAACCATAGGAATGGGTGAAGATAGAAAGAAATTTTTTTTCGCGTGTTTTAAGGTCAGGCAAACGCTTTAAGTGCTTTTTTGGACAAAGCCCCAGCTTCTCTCGCTTCTCCAGAAAGAGGGGAGGGAGGAGGAGAGTCCCTCCCAAGTGTTAATGTTCCCACATCGCTCCGTCTGCTCGGCTTTGTCCCTTTCTGTTGTCAGCTCTGGCAGCTGTTTCAGGCTCCCTCCTCAGCAAACTTTGCTTTTTCCAAATGCTCTCTGCTGAGCAGCCAGCACCAGGAAAGCACAACGAAGAACAGACACCAAACTTTGGAACAACCGGACAGAAAATGTAGAAAAATTCTGTCAGTGATTAGAAAAAAATGAATTGTAAGATAAAGTAAGCTGGATTTCAGTAACAGGAAAAGAAAAAGGGAGAAAAAAATGAAGTGAAAAAGTCCATCAGTTCTTTTCCTCCTCTCCTGCCCTGCTCCTTCCCTCATTTACTGCCTGACAGAGCATCTCGGGAGCAGGGGGAGACCAAACCCACCTGAGAGAGGGAGAATTATTCAGAGACTGCTCAAGTTTTAACTAAACAAAGCCCCGATAGGTAATTTCTACAAGATCATTTTAGGGGATATATCCTTTGAACCTGTCAGTGAGGTTCCTCCTCATCCCTAACAGCAGAATTCAGGATTCAGAGTATCAGATATTCAGGATATGAGATACTCAGGATATCACTGAGTTTGTGGGATTGGCCACCCTCAGCCCCAAAACCCAAAGCTGAGGACGGCCTCTCTTTGTCTGTTTGCTCAGCCAGGYCCCAAACTCCTCCACTGGTGCACGAGTGTTTTAGGATTTTCAGGAGCTGGACTTTGATGATCCTTCTGGGTTCCCTCCAACTCAGAATAATCCGGGATTTTGTTTCCTGCGTTCAGTCCTGCTGAGTTAGCAATGGAATATGACAATGAGAAAGGCAAAGAATAAAACTTCTGGAGAAAAGGGTAGAAAGTGAGAAGTGTGAATTTGGATGTGGTAACAGATACTCAGCACTTTCAGGATTTGGCCCAAGCTCTCCCCAGAGGGGCATTGAAACCTCCCTGCAAGCAAAGGTTTGAATTAGGTCTGTACATTAAAGATATTTAATAAAAACTTGCCATAAAAAAAAATAAATAAATAAACCCGGGCTCAACTTGTGGGAGTCAGAACATCCTTCCAGCCCGAGCAGCCTCATTTTTAGATAAAGCTCTGCAGCTCCAAGAGGAAATACCTCAAGGCTGCTGTGCTTTGGAGTGATTACTTCCCCATCACAACTTCAGACCATTTTCAACACGAGCATGGAAGAAATAAGGAGATTCCTTGTTCTTTATTTCCTGTAAGGAACAATGCCATGTTTCACACAATGCCTCGTTAAATACRTCGGGCAAACTGCCTTTAAACCCATCATATGTAATGAAATGTTTCATCTGGAACAAGAATTGTTTTTCCAATTCCAGATTTTACTCTCTCCTTGGCCTTTCACTTTTTTTCCTTCTTATTTTCTTCCCTCAGTTTACGGACAGCCTGTTAATCTACTCAGACCTACAGTACTGAAAGCTCTTCTCACTCAGGGAGTCACCCCTGGAAATGTATTATTGCCTTAAAAGTCAAGTTCAGACCTAATCACCACTTAAATAGCACGAGGAGACAAAGGCAATATCATTGCTACTCAAGTTTCTYAGTCCTTTGCTCAAGCAAAATTCTTCCCTGGACTATTCTCTCGCAGGAATGAACCCATTGGTTTGAAACCGAGATTAAGTTTTCCCCCTAAAAGATTAACTTAATTAATTTAAATTCAAATTCCATTCAAACAAATTCAGCAATTCTGGAAAATCTTAGCGTTCATGTTGCACCTTAAGCGATTCCAGCAGCCCTTTCTGGCCTGGTGGAGCTCCATGAGGCCATGATTCTGTGAAATTACTTAATAGATTAATTAAGAATAGTGAAGCCTAATTCAACCCTCAGATGAACCAGTGTCTCTTATTTTGTTTTCTCTGTACCACCAAGGAACGTGATTTCTCTGTCCTGTTGTAAAAACACTGGCACAGGAATTTCTGGGTTCTGTTCTTTCCAATACCCAGACCTTGAAAAGAGCTTCTAGAGAGGATTGTTAAGATCTTTATTAATGTCACAT
>NW_026623908.1:217098-222263 GCF_030028575.1 Malurus melanocephalus | reverse complement strand
CAACCCAAAGCTTGGCTCTGCCGGAGGATGCTCTGCCCTACAGAAGGTGTTCATGGCTCTGCGGCCGAATCAATTCCACCCCTGCCCAAGCTTTTCCCGTAACAAACTCTCTACAAAGGACCAGCCAGGCTCTGTGACCTAGCAGGTTTTCTAATGCAAATTAAAGCAGTTCAACCTCGCTTTCCGCCTTTGTTCTCRTGAATTGCACCTCAGGTTTCTTCCTCCTCCGTACTCATCCCTCTCCTGCCTCACCTGATGTTTGAGATCTGAAGATTAGACCTCTTAACGGCACACTGTGTTCACTATATAAATTATCGATCGCCGGGTTTTACACCGTTTTTCTCACCGGCTCCTGGAGTGAATTGAGCACAAAATGCAGCTGATAATATGTGCCCTTTCCTCAAGTTCAACCACCAGAACGCTTGTTGGGTTACAAGCTCACAGGATGTTTCCATCATTATCTGGCTCCCCCTAACCAGTAGCACTCTGGTTTTGAGAAGCAGAACAGCCCTCACTGATAGGCTGAGACATTAATTATATCCCTGTTATAGCTGCATATCTGAATTCTATAACAGAATCTGCATGATGCATTTTCTATATTTGTTTTCACATTTCTTTTAGCAGAAAATAAACTCTGAGCAGARCTGCAAACTTAGGATGGATCCATGAACCTTCCCAACCTTGCTGTTGTTCAGATTTCTATTTCCAGAAGAGCCATCAATACACTAAAATTAAGCTTACACAGCAAAAGCCTTCTTTTTCAGGTGTCTTGTAAAGAAAAAGCCCATTACCTTGTGAAAATGAAGATTTGATCCTTATTTCCATGCAGGATATCCTGCAGGGTATTTGGAGTAGTAATGTTACAGAGAAAGCAAAATGTGTTTGAAAGAATGGGAGCTATCCCAAAAAGAAGATAATGAATGCCCACCGAGTGTGTGATTTATTGTCCCCTCCCTGTATAATCCTTCCTCGTTCGAGGCTGCAGCACAGAGTTAAAAGAGCTTTTTCAGGAAGTTGTTCTCCTCCACCACTTTGCTGGATCCCCCACAARCTCAAGAAAAACAGATCCTCACCCAGGACCATCATTGCACTGACCTGTGCTGCCTTTATGTGTTTAAACCATCTAAATTAAAATGAGCTCAAGGTTTTTTTTCCTTTGGAATGTGCAAAACCTTCCCTGGTACCGGGGTCAGGAGAAACAGGGATGAGAGGCTGAGCTGTACCTGACTCCCTGCACACATTTACAGTGGTTTGGAGCTGGATAAAAGCAGCTGATGATCTTAAAGGTCTCTTCCAACCYCGATGATTCMATGAGAAGAACTTGCTGGGTGTTCTGAAGGTGCCACATCTCCAAGTCCTGCAGAGCATAGGAAGGGTTGGAGCATCTCAGTGCCYRGGAAAGGCTGAGGGAGCYGGGGCTGCTCARCCTCCAGAGGTTCTACACCTKCTAGACCCCCCTTCATTGCTTTAAAGATTCCTTTGGTGAGGAACAGGACACAGATAAAACTCAGAAAAAGAGGAGTCARAGAGGAGACAGCACAAACTTCAGCTTCATGGGGCACAACACACATTTCCCCAGCAGCAGGAAGAATCTATGTCTTTACAGAAGAAAAAGCTCCTCTTGYACAGCCCAAAACTCCATCATTTGACATTCAGCAGCTGGATACCGTACAAACCAGCCTTGGTGTAAAATATGAACTGGTGGTAAGCTGATACACCTCGAGCTTTTCACAGCCCTCGGCGCTGAGTGTCTGAAGATCGCTCAGCTCCCAAAGGTCACCCGTGCTGTACACAGGAACCTGACCACGGTCATCTGTAAAGAGCAGATATTGTTCCCCTTGTTTGTAAAGACTTTAGGAATGTAAACAGGAGCGCTGGGGCTCTTGCTTTGGGATGGATCGGGTTCGTGCGCCGAGTTTACAAATGTGAGACTTCGCAGTTGGTTTTGGCGAGCCTGGTCATAATCTTCAGCAAAATCAAAACACTGCAGAGATCACACTCCACATTTCTAARAGCTAATTTAATTAAAATCTTTCATTGGGAAGGGATGGTTTCAAGCTCTCCCCCCCCTTCTTCCTTTGCATACAGACATAAACATTCACCAGGACCAAACTCGGCATTGATTTTCCTTTATCCCTTGCACTAATCTGAAGTCCCGAGAGATGAACAGATGAGGTTAAGGTTAAGAAAGTTATGCACAACAGCTCTTAACCCGATGGCAGGGAGATAAGAAACATGCTAGTATCATTTAGGTGAACTCGTCTATCAAATTACCTGTCCCTGTTGGGTTTGGGAGGGAGCGTTCCCACTTTTAAGTGAATCATTCGTTCGTGTGTCTTCAAAAGGTTTGTCTGCAAGCTTGAAGTCAAACATCCACTAAAAAAAAAAAAAAAAAAGTGCAGTTTCTTGAAGTTATGGCCACCTGTTTGGAAAAGATTCGCAGGCATGGGGTTAGAGACAGAGCAAAAGCAAAGCACAACAAGATGTGCTCGATGCTGCATTACATCTTACCCATTTTCCTTCCAGTGGGGGAATTCAGATGCCAGCACTGATTATCTGCTTTACAATGAGGTCATTGCCATCACAGGCTCAGCAGGGAGGTTTTTTTCCACAGGTAAGAATTGTCTCCCCATTAGGGACACCAGTGAAACCACCACCATTTATTTTAGGGGGGTATTAAGGCAGTTGGGTGGTCTCACATCAGTCACAGCCAAATTCCTGCAGCACTGATGGCAGCTCCCAGCAGAGATTTGGGATGAACCCCAGCCTAACTGCAAATATTTGGTGATGTTCAAAATTAAACCTCTATTTTAAGGGCCTGGAARCCAATGTAGTTTTTCCTGTAGGTCTGTAAAATTAATTGTGCTGATTGAGGTGACATTATTTCCATTTTGAAACCACTTATTGTGAAAAGACAATAAATACCCCATTTCTTCAATAGAAACAGAAGAAGAGTTTGAGTGGAAAACACTAAGCAAGTTCACTGCCTTTCCCAGACATTTGTTTTCCATTTGCCTTTTAAATAAAAAGTAATGCTTTGCTTAGTGAATTCTCTGTTTCCTTTAATTATTTGCACCAAATCCAGATCACTTCCTCCCTTAGGTAAAGATTTGTGTTTATTAAAGGCAAAAATGCATGAAGAATTTTATTTTCCATTCGGCAATTTGGTCCAATTTCATAAGCTGACAGCACCCACTCAAGGTTTTATTTGTGTAAAACCAAGTTGAACCATAAATTCCATATATTCACTCCATGTAATCACTTTGCTCCATGAAAAACTCTGGAAAACTGTGGAAGCCAAAGGTAGTTTTGACTGATTTTGTCCTTGGGAAATCACATCTCCCAAGACAAAAAATATTGAAGGGGGACAGTACATTTATCATTAATATTGCAAGGTTATTAGTCAATTGTAATTCAGTGGTTTTTTTTTTTTTTTCTTTTCCAGTCTGGGTTGTTTTATTATTTAATTTTTCTCAACAGATATTTTCCTGGCCAGAAAATTAGTTATTAATAAAAATGAACTTCAGATTCTGAATTTTAACCTCATCAAAAATCAGCAGAGAGCCTGCTGGCCTCTTCAGTCCCACTCCGCTCTCCAAAGAAATAAAAATAAAATATTTGCAATGCAAAGTGTTGCACGAGGCATCAGGGTCCGTTTAACTTCTGAAGGAGCCAAATTCTGGTTTTAAGGCACAAATTGAATTTTTTTTTTTTTTCTCAAGACTTCATTCTACCCACTGTGTGCAACAACCAATTCCATAAGCAGGTCCTGGGCTTATTGTGCTCCTACTGGAGAAATATCCCTTGCTGGATGAATCAGCTACTCAGGTTTCTCTCAAAGCTCTAATTCCCAAAGCAAGGAATTTGGGGTAGCAGTCCAAAAATAACTGAGTGTTTCCTGATGAGCACCATGGCCAGACATGGAGCATCAACCCAGCCACATTTTTACCCAAGTGGAAGCAAATGGCTCATTTATCTAATAYAATATTCAAGCAGTAAATTGAATAATAGTTATTTTAGGCTGTTCCTCTCATTGCAGAGTTACAGATGGGACAGCTAAACTTCCAAAATTACCTGAGGAAATATTAYTCAGCCATTGATTGTGGAATTTTTAAGTCTATAATGTCTTCTATATTAGTAGAAGGGGAGTGGAGAAAAAAAGTTTGTCAATAGAAAAGGAAAATATTTTAAATTGATATATGATAATCAGACACAGAAATAGTCTGAGGGCTGGGAATGAGGAGTTTACAAGACACATTTTTCAGGAAAAGCCCTGGGTACAGAAGTCATGTATAAACATTGAACATYCTGGACAACAAAATCACAGAATCACAAAATCATCYGGGTTGGAAGAGAYCTTCAAGGTCTCTTAAGAAATCTCTACTCAGAGCAAAGAAAAATCAACCAAACCCCACTTGATTTCTATAACCAACAGCTCTCACATGGTTAAAACAAAATAGCAGGGAAAGAGTAAAGAACATCGTGCAACGAACCCACCCTTTAACCTGTCCCAGCTCCTGTGAGAAGCAATTTTTTAATGTTCGCAGTAATTCTTGATATTTTTCTTCATAAAAGTGGCTGCAGTGCAGACGCTCAAGGACAAGGAATAATTAAGTTATGCCTCTAAAGTGCATTAAACCATATTCAAAGCAAATGGTAACATTAATTCACAATAAACCTGCAGAAACATCGCTTGATAAATTATAACCAATGGCTGTGCAATGGAAAAACTTTTTTTTTGGAGCCTGAGGAATCTGCTTCTCTTTGCACAAAGGATGCTCTGCACCAGGTGGTTGTAGAAAAAAAACTCCTTCAAAGATATCAGCACAGCTTTTGGAGGAGCAAAGGGTTATTTAGGATGTGTAGAACCCTCTCTGGCACTTTGAGAGCAGGGATTGGGGTCAGGGGACTGCAGAAGCACCTTCGTGCTCCAAGAAGTGTGGATTACACAGRCGCAAAATGCAAATTAGGGAGAATTTGGGCTGCTTTCCATCACAATGAGGATCTGCCGAGGACCGTGCTGGCCCGCGGTCAGTTTAGGATACGGAAAAAGGCAGTTTTGACCCAGCTTTTCTCTTTCTTCAGGTGTRTCCCACACGAGTTTTAAATTAATAAGGGCTGTAGGATTCTGCCTTTATATTAAATGATTTGTTGATGGAGTGGTT
>NW_026623908.1:207967-216999 GCF_030028575.1 Malurus melanocephalus | reverse complement strand
TATTAAGCAGAGAGGCATCGAAATTAGTTACAGAAACAACGATATTCGTGTCGATCTCTGGCTGCCGTAAATCAGCATAACCTGGACGGTTTCAGAGGGAACGATGCCAACCCGCAGCCCTGGGAATCGGCTCTGCTGCGCTCAAACTCTGCCCAACAAACATCCCGACATCCCGTGTGAGCCCGGTGCTCATTCTTTCGCAGTAAAAGGACAGAAAGAAGCGCACCTTTCATCTGCTCTCAGCAAATTGCTTGTGATTTCTCCTTGGCTACAACGCTCAGCTGTGGCCGGCCACTGAAAGGTTGTCCAGCTGCTCGGGAGCGCATTTAAATATGAATTGGAACACGAGTGTTTCATGGAAATTTGGCCRCTCCCCGGCTCTCCCTGGCTTTGTCCGCCTGGAGATTGTTTGTCCCTCCTTTCAGCTCAATGGTTTCTTTCAAACGATAACAAACAAGGATGCTGGGGAATACCAGGAAACAGCTCCAAAGATGTAGAGCTCTTTTATATTCCTGGGCGTGTCRTTTGCTAACAGCCCCGGCTCCTGCTCTTCCAAACCGCGAGGACCCGACCAAAATTCCCCGCTCTTGAGAAAACAAACAAATAAACCCACCCACCCCCTGGAAACAAAGAGAAAAAAAATATTTCCTCAATTAGGCAGCTGAAAAAAGAAAAAAAAAAAGGTCCAGAACCTGGCAAGGTTTAGCCATTTGTGGGCGCCTCGCTTTTTCTCGCTCCTCTGGCTCGTTTSGAATGGATTCCGTCAAGAATAATGGCCAAGAATTGGTTCTTGATCTCCCATGAAAAAAAAAAATAAGGTACAAAGTAAATGAGATAAACTGTGCTGCAGGAATATAAATTAATGATGACTTCATAGCAGAACTTCTCGCCTTGCATAAGATTAATTAGAATAAATGCCTAAATTGGGYGCTAGAACTTCTTTTAAAGCTTGGGTTTTCACAGGTACATATATTTCATAGAAATTTTACAAACTGAAAATACGAGTCTAAATTCAGATGTGTTAATTATTGTCAGATTTGATCAGATTCCAGTCTGAAATCAGAAGCAGTGCACAGGAATTATTACTATTACCAGTATTGCTGTTATTATTTTCCTATCTGCCCACTTTGATCCTGCTTGATTTATTTGAGGGGGGAAATAAAAGTGTAGCTAAAACAAGCTCTTGTGGAAGTTTTAAAATATCATAGAGAGCAARTCCTCAGACTGTTTTACCCCAAATTCTTCTGTTTGCTGCTGACAGGCAGAGCAGGTTATCCCAGACAYAAACCTGACCTTTGTGTCCAGAATTTGTCCCTTTCCTGATCTACCTACAGAAAAAGCAGTTTTCTCTAATGAAATCAGAAAATGACAGTGGCAATTACTGCCTATCCAGAGCATGTTTCCARCCTTTTTCCTTTCCCTGATGGTCCCAGACTCGAGGTACGGGGAAGCTAATTTTTTTAAATGTCATCGCTTTTGTCACTTTARGTTCTATTAAGATCGGTTATTGACTTCATGTATAATTAATGGCTCCAAAGTCCTACATTTTTACACGTGRTAAACCCTGGTGCTGAGAAACCAACAAATTCCTGTTGTTTGTTGCCCTTCCCTCTTCTCCACCCAGGAGGAACAGGAGTCACTTGAACTAAAGCCCTGCGGCTTCTCCCATGGACGTTTCTCACTTAGGTTGACGTGACAATTATTAGAGCTGGCACATATAAACACAAAAAGCAAGAGGCATTAACAGGTCTATTCACCAAGGGTTCTTCACCCTTTCCACAAAAAAAAAGAAAAACACCTTAAATAAAAGTAACATGCCTAAATTGTGTAAATGTCAAGGTTTTCTCATTCATTAATTCCCCTCTCTTTGATGTGYGGTGCTCCCAACTCTGTCTCTGCTCAGTGGAGAAGCGCTGGGCTGATAAAAACCGACTCATCCCGGCACATTCCTGAGCTCAAAAAGGATGCAGACCTGCAGCATGATCCAAAAATGCACTTATGTGCATTGCACCTACGAGGAGCGTTTGTTTGGAGCTCATTTCCCTCCGCCCCGAGGGGACTGACGGCCACAGCGTTTGCCACACGGGGCTGGGAACAGCTCCACGGTGTGCCCCACTGTGTCTGGAGGAAAGAGTGCAGAGAAAAGTTCTGTTTTCCCACTTTTGGGTTGTTCTGGAGAGCTTCTGCCCCTGAGACAGGGTCACTGTGGTCATCACACCCACGGAGGATGGTGTCTCCCCAGCAGCAGCAATCTCCACCCTGCAGAAGTGTCAGAATCGCAGAGGGGAGATCATGACCTGCTGTTAATGGCATCTTAAAGTGCAGACATCATCCTCTGCCACCTTTTGGAGCCATGCCAAGCCAGGCAGCAACAAGGAGCTCCCAGAATTCCAGGATGGAGTAGAAAACCCTGGCACCTGGAGAATGGCACCTTGAAGGGGTTGGTGGAGATGGAGGGGGAGCTCTTCCTTCTGCAGGGAGCTGCTGAGCTCTTTCTTCCACATAATGTAAGGGAAGGTTTAATTGTGAATGGTCTCTTTCTTTGGGGAAATGCCATTTCTGTAGAAAAAATTATCTACATTTTTATCTCTTTTAAATGAAAAAWACCTGATGCTTTCAAACATAGTATGATAGAATGGTTTGGGTTTGAAGGGACTTTAAAGATCATCTCGTACCAACCATGAGATGATCACTAAACCAGGTTGCTGAGAGCACAAACAATTCCATATGAGATCTTCAGAAACAAAATCCCCTGTGTGCTCAAATCCTTAAATCCACCCAGAATGCCTGCAATGAATAGTCTGACCAGCGAGAGAGGGAGGAAGGAGAGGTAGACACTCAACCCACAGCAGATTTCAGTGCTCAAAGACACAAAGCCACCTCTGCAGTGGAGTGAAGTCACTTTCTTGCCTTGCCCCAGTCACGTCAGTGGCATGTGGCACTGGCACAGATGGTGCTGTGGCACAGGAAGAGTGTGCCAGCTGTCTGGGCACAGGTGTGGATGCTCTTTGGAAACCAGAGCTCCAGGAGCCAGCCTTGAGGAAGAAAAAAGGGACATGGCCCTCGTTTCCACTTCTCACTCAGCTGGTGAAWGAAAGATTACAAAAGTGTCTCCTAAAGGCCGTTTTGCACGATGCTCAAATTGAAAAAGTATCAGAATTCTGTCACAGCAAATAGGCAGCATATTGATTATGCAGCCATGATTATGCACATTTGATGT
Source organism: Malurus melanocephalus (assembly GCF_030028575.1). Taxonomy (NCBI): domain Eukaryota; kingdom Metazoa; phylum Chordata; class Aves; order Passeriformes; family Maluridae; genus Malurus; species Malurus melanocephalus. The sequence continues at coordinate 213,779 of NW_026623908.1, read as the reverse complement.
ACAGATCCATCCACAAGGCTTGCAAGAACATCTTGGTGCTCCATCATCTGGAACTGCAGCTCTACAACAAAACCATTAAAACCATCATGAGAAGGACTTTACTGAGCACTTTCTAAATTAATTATTTTTAAAAAGTAGTGAGTCTTCACAGAACTTTAGCAAGACAAAGGTGCTGAAGACTYGCTGCCTTGTGGTACCCAGTCACCACTGAGTGAATATCAGGAAAAAGTGGGACCATGTCTCCAATTGGGATGGCAAAACCCGACCCGAGGGAGTGTCTCACGTGGCCTCCTTGGCTGCTCCATGCAATACCTCCTTTGTTTGCTCCTAGCACAGCTATTTATATCCCACACTCAACCCAGAGGCAAGCRGCCAAAGGTTTGCTTTTTAGGGTTAGTTTGGGCAAACGCCCAAACCTCTGGATGCAAAACTCTCCAAACCGCCGGGGTTTGCAGAATTGGGTTAGAAATCACACACAAATGGGCTTTCTCCAAAATAATTTTTGCACTCCATTTGTAACTGAACCGCTCTCTTGACGTGTTTTTTTATATTTTCCTATCAAGATCTAACCAGGATATGAAAGCATTGAATACTAATGGAGGGAAAAAAAAATGATGAGTTAACGTTGCCCAACTTGATTGGAAATACAGTGCAAGGAATAACGTTGCCTCATGCTGCAGTGGAGGGAATTTTTCCTTCACTCGGGAATACGGTGTGCTGCATCTGGTGGTGAGGAATCAAAAATAGATTTCATTTTAATTAAAAAGATTATAGAGGTATTAATAGAGGGGAGAGATCCTCCTGGAAAGAAGAGAAAGGGCAGCTGAAGCAAAAGAAATGTCAGAACCATTTTATTCTGGGGGTTTCTGCAAGCCCAGAGGTGCCCCAAGATCCCCATGGGACAAAATTTGTGTGTGTGGCAGAAGACTTGGCCAGGATGTCAGAGCGGCCTGAGCTCACATTTCCAGCTTATTTTTGGCCCCGAAGACCCCAATGCTCCACTTGGGCCAATCCATCTTCATCTCTGGAGCAGGCAGAGCCATTCTGCCAGCAGGGACCGGGGTTCCAACGCTCAGCTGGGCAGCGCTGGTGAGCTCGGTGCCACAGCCCTCGTGTGCCAAGTGACCACCTCGCCAAGTTGCCAGGCTCGGGCTGGCAGCCAGCTCCCAACAGGCTCATTCCCAGCTGCTCTGGCTCSTGTGGATCAGCCAGAAATCTGAAGGAGACCACGCAGAGCCCTTTGCCCGGAGCTGGAGGATGCGCACGTGCAGGTCCTGAGCAGAGCCAGACAATTCAAGGGGTGGTTTGAATGTTTTAACTTAATTACAAACAGGTTTGGGGAAGGTGGAGATATTTGGGGAAAGAGCACAAYTCCATTTCTATCCTGACCCCTGTATCCATTCCATTTTCATCCAAACCCCTAGCTGTTTGAGACAAAAAATAAGGCAAGCAGCCCTCTGCATTGAAATAATCCTTAAAAAGCTTTCTGAGGTTAAAATAAGATTCTAAAGTTAATCCTGAAATGCCTTTCTGTTTGGAAAAAACCTAAAAACCACCTACAAGCTACAACTGAAGAACAAAKGTTATTTCAAAATACATGATTAATTAATAAAACATTTTGAAAACTGTTCTGTCATTTGTTCTGTATTTTTTCAAACTGGGATATTCATTGAAACAATCCCTGTGAATGGCTCCCTTTTGAATGACTCAGCATTTTCCTTGAGCAGAGGTGTCATTCCATATTTGCCAGCCCTCCTTCTCCTGAAACACCATGAAGAGCCACCATATGGATCTCTCCACCCAGGGATGTCCTTCCAGCCAGGGATTTTGCCCAGCAGGAAGCTGTAAACCAGTTGATTTTCTTTTTCTCCCACCAGTATCTTTCACWCTTGCACTTCATCCCTCAAAAACTCTCATTTTTGCACTGCTGCAAAGACCTGGATGCAGGAATTATGAGTTTTTCAGCTCTTAGACAAGATACAGATGTACACATTAGGCCACTGCATCCATTCTCCTTATTAAAGATGAAGCCTCATTTTATATATTTAATCTTGATTTAGTTAACATTTCAAGTGAAAGACAAAGTGCTTCATGTCTCCCTTAATAATRGATGTAACCCAGCAATATCCAGTAATGCAGAATTGTGTTGCTTTTTAATCAAACTCTCTATTGCTTTCTTCTTTTAAATTACAGATGATCTGTGCCTTCCCAACATGTCACTCAGCAACGCAGCAATTCCACAAAAACACTTATTTTAGAAAAAAACCCTGAGAAACTTCCTGTAATATTCATGGAGCAATGCCGTGTCTTTTTAAACTTCCACTCCTTGTGTATCTTAAAGCATATTTTCCAATGCCCTTGCTACCTAATTTAAGAAACAAATCCACAGTCCTGAGCAAAACTGAAGGTGGACATATGTGTCCTTGTCTAGTCACTAATGTCCACTATTCCCATGTATTACAGCGGTTTATCAGCTCGCTCCTTTAAAGAATTTGACAGGAGGTTTTTGCCTTTGGCAATCCAGTTGCAGTCTCATTCTACATCTGTTTTGATTGTCAACCTAATTCTGAGAGCAGTCAAAAACCTAGTCAGATCTCTCATGAATATCTTGGCAGGTTATGGCTTATTTAGGCTGCGAGTAGCTCTGTTGGAACAGCATCCAAATATCCTACAGATTGACTCGCACAAATATAAATCCCTCAGTGTTCACAATTCCTTCCTGCAAACAATTAGGAAAATGCCTCATTGAGCAAAGATGCAAATAACAGTCTGCAGCACCTCCACTGGGTTGTGCCCTGGCTGGTGCTGAGCCTCCGTGCCTGCCTCACTTTCCCTACTCCCTGCCTGCTTCCCTGCCTCTCTGCCTTTTTGTCTGCTTGCTTCCCTTCCTCCATCCCTCCTTCCCTTCCTCCATTCCTCCTTCCCTTCCTCCATCCCTGCTTTCCTGCCTCCATCCCTCCTTCCCTGCCTGTCTCCATCCCTCCTTCCCTGCCTGCCTCTATCCCTCCTTCTCTGTCTCCATCCCTCCTTCCCTGCCCACCTCCATTCCTCCTTCCCTGCCTGCCTCCATCCCTGCTTCCCTGCCTCCATCCCTCCTTCCCTGCCTCCATTCCTGCCTCCATCCCTCCTTCCCTATCTTTTTCTCTCCCTGCCTCCATCCCTACCTGTCTCCTTCCCTTCTTTCCTCCCTCCCTGCACCCCTGCCTCCATCCTTGTCTGCCTCTCTCCTTCTCTGCCTCCCCACCTCCCTCCCTGCCTGATTTGCCTCCTTTCCTCCTTTTTTACCACCCTGCCTCCAATTCTGCCTCCATTCCTGCATCCTGCCTCAAATCTTGCCTCTGTGTTACCTCCATCCCTGCACCCCTGCTTCCATCACTGCATCCCTGCCTCCATCACTGCATCCCTGCCTCCATCACTGCATCCCTGCCTCAATCACTGCATCCCTGCCTCAATCACTGCATCCCTGCCTTCATCCCTGCCTCCATCCCTGCATCCCTGCATCCCCATCTCTTTTCTTCTTTCCCTGGCTGTCTTCTTTCCCTGCCTCTTTTCTTCCTTCCCTGCCTCTCTTCTTCTTTCCCTGCCTCTCTTCTACTTTCCCTTCCTCTTTTCTTCTTTCCCTGCCTCTCTTCTTTCCCTGCCTCTTTTCTTCTTTCCCTGCCTCTCTTCTTCCTTCCCTGCCTCTCTTCTTCCTTCCCTGCCTCCATCCCTGCATCCCTGGCTCTTTTTTTCTTTCCCTGCCTCTTTTCTTTTTCCCTGCCTCTTTTCTTCTTTCCCTGCCTCTCTTCTTCATTCCCTGCCTCCATCCCTGCATCCCTGCCTCTTTTCTTCTTTCCCTGCCTCTCTTCCTCTCCCCCTGCCTCTCTTCTCCCCCTTCCTCCCAGTCTCATTGCCCATCTCCCGTGCCGCAGCCTCAGCTGCACGCGGGCTGCGCTCTCCTCCAGCTGCAGCAGCAGCAGCAAGGTGAAGCGGCGGCAGCTCTTCAGGGAGGGGAGAGCAAATTAAAGCTCACTGCAGGAAAGTTGTGCCCCTGGCACTCTGCTCATGCAACAGCTGCAGATACAACAACGATCATCTGACATTCTGACATATACGTCGAGCAAAGCGGCGAGCGAGCCAGCGCCGACACAACCTCGCGCAGGGCTCCGAGTCCCAGCCTTGAGCAAAACAGGTGTATGACATCCTGTTGCCAGTCTTCAGAGGTTATGGGTACGAGGAGAGACATCTGAGAGAGGAGCAGATGAAAATAACAAAGAAGGTTAAGGCTCGGGTTGACAAGCTCATTGATAATATTTTAGATGGAACAGACCTGCACGTTGACTACAAATTGCTCCTAATGTCTCCCGTAGACCGCGGGCCCCAGTCGAAGTGAAAATGGGCTCATTCATTACTTTCCCTGAGCAAATTTCTGCAAAAAGGAACCACTGCGACCCAGAAACTCCAGATGTCCTTSGGGGCCAAGGCTGCAGAGCTGTCGTGGTGCCAGAGCGGCGGCGTTACGCTGCGCGGCCTTCGGGCTGCCGTGCAAATAAAACGGGAGCAGTGAAATCCTTTAGTAAATATTTTTGAATTTGGTGGAAAATCCTGTTGCAGCATTTTGCTTTTTAATGTTCTGAGACTAATTGATTATCTAATAGGAGGCAAGGACATTGCCAGGAAAGGCATCGCTTTCGTGTTAGCATCCAGGACGTGGCTCTTTCTGAAATTTCACTGGAAAAAAAAAAAAAAAATCGCATTCCGAGAAGAATTTTAAATCCAGACCTCTGAATTTTCACACTGTAAGCATTATGGCCCAGAAACTGCACATGGGCTGCCATTCCTGGAAGTTCATTGCTTCAAGTCACATAGCTCCCTAGGCTAATCAGCCTTTACTAAGTTGCCTTATTTCGGGGAARGAAAACACGTATTAAAGTGAGGCCATGTCTCCATAAAAGATGCTCGGAAGAGCACTGTTGGATATTAAAGTTAGCATCTGCTATTGTCTGGTTAACAATTGGCAATTACCATTAGTTTCCACTGTGGCTGATGGAGTCACAGATGGCTGATTGAGTCAAGTAAGTGCACTTATTCCTATGGAGGGGTGTGCTGCAGCAGGAAAACACTCACCCTCCCATCACACGCAATCCAGGCACAAAGTCGTGAGGCCGCTTCCAGAAAGTCACTTCCAGCTTGTCTGGCCTGTTTGAGATAAATCCCAAAAGATGCTGTAAAGAAGGGCTGTAAAAACAGAAAAATTAGGAGATGAACTGCAGTCAGGGGTTAATACACACAGYGAAAATCAATTTATTGTGACCTGCAGAGGTACCACTGTCATTACAGGTAAAGCTGCTGGGAGAAATTTGGGTGGCTTCTGCTCTTTTTTAATAAAACTGGCTTGCTCTGCAGCACATTAAAAACATTCTGCTAATCACAATTTATCATGTTTAGTGGAAAATCTTTGCCACTTGGTTTGCATGTCCTTAATTAGAGATTTAATAAGTAGACAACTGTTTAAACACAGTCACTTTGCCCATTAACATCRTGTACCTTGCTTTGATTTAACACCTAAAACTGCTAATACATTGTGCCATCCCATAATGGCACTTTTATGCTTCTTCTCATCATTCCGAGGGATTAAATTAAAGCATGCCTTTCACATCTGCATGTCGGATTTCTCAATTCCTGATAGTTTTTACCTGGTGCCTGTTGCACTTTTCACCTGRCCAGACCTCGAGCATTTTCCCAGCTCAAGGGATGTCCTCCTCAACTGGAGGGCTCAGGCAGAGGTTCTGCTGTGGGTTCTTTTCCCATTTGGAGCATCCCTGCCTTGCCC
>NW_026623908.1:185954-202116 GCF_030028575.1 Malurus melanocephalus | reverse complement strand
TCTGCTTTGGGAATCTTCCCAAGGAAATCCCACAGCAAAAACAACCCTGGGGGATGTCAGGAGGGGTCACTGCCACCAGTACAAGCTCCAGCTTTTCCATATAAAATAATGAAGGGGATTTAATTGCATAACCAAGCACAATTCAGTCCTGGCAGCCCAGGTGAGCCCTGAATGTCCCACTGAGCATCATCCAGCCAGCACCTCCCTAAAAACAGCAAATCCAGAATTTCCAGGATTTGGAAAATCTGGAAACCTCCAGGACAGCACGGCCTCAAAACACCGAGCCTAGCCTGGAGGGTGTTAGCAAATCCAAGGGAATTTGGATTTCTTTACGAGCTCCTCAACACATAAAATCACTCATGCTCTGCAAGAAGCTGCTCTGCTCATCTGGCACGGGGCTCCCGCAGGTCCGGGATGCAGAAGCCGTTTGGAACAATAAGCTGGAACGCAACAGTTTGGATTGCAAAGCCTCAGATACCTGAAATATTGACATCTGCTGGCTCCAAATCTCTGCTTTGCACCCCTTTTCCCAGGCCCTTTTTCAGGCAGGAACTGAGCATGGAGAGACCCAGAGAACCTTTGAGCCAGCAGAAAGCAGCAGCAACCTGGAGGGACAGGGATGGGGAGCAGGGAGCTGTGCTCCTTCATGGTTATTCAGGGATGTTTCATCCGCTTCTTTATTAGTATTCYGCCCTAAACAGGCATTGAAGCAGCTGGATGCTAAGAAAGGATGGACTTAACAGAGCATTCATTTTTTTTTTTAATATTTTTTTCTTCCTCGGCACCCAGGCTGTTTCAAATTAAAGAGAATCCGGCTTCAGGAGTCAGTGCTATTTTAATCATTCCAATGTGTCCAGTACAGGAGATGAACTCAAAAGGTGAATATTAAAAGTAGTTGTGGAATTCAGTCATTTCACGAATGAACACATAATAGCCAAAGGCAAAACCGGAAGGCAACTTCACTTCCAATCAGTGTTTTCATTTTATTGAAACCAGATTGGAATTCCTGGAAAGAAGCCTACATATCACATCTTTAATACTAATTTTCATATACTCCAGTAAAACTGTCAGGGTGAATCAGTTGTTGAAGAAAGCTTCCTGTATAATTTACAGATGTACCTCCCTGTAGCCTGCGATCCCGTCCTGAATCGCAAATGTGGTTTTGATCACAGATTTCCCCTCACCTGTACAGGTTTGCCTTGGCTCTAATTTGATGATTAAAATGGGATGTTTTATGGCAAAGCCGTTGATAAAAGCCAACCAGCTGCTGTGTACCAGCCCGGTTTTGCGATCTCGCAGAGGAACTGCGCATCTGTACAACCCCAAACCCATCTTTGCAGCACCAAACAAGCTGGGAAACCAAAGGGTTTCCATCTTTTGGATGCAAACACCTCCCTGAAAGCCACCAAAGCATCCATAGGCGACATTTCCAGCAGGAGATAGATAATTCCCACCCGCGAGTGGCAGCTGTTGGAGCTTTTCCTCCTGAGCCCCACGCAAGCCCAACGCAGCGTTTGAAGCTGGGTGGCCACCAGCCACCGAGGCCACTCCGTTGTGCACTGATAGCTGCTGTTTTTGTTSTCCCACGAGCTGCCAGGCTGCCAAATCCTCCTGCCAAATCCCCTCCCTGCGAGCTGAGAACACTCAGAGCCCACCATGTCTCAATTCCCTCAAGCGCTGTGTTGTTCCCACACTGGGAAGGAGGGATGGGGTCAGCAGTGTGATGTGGGGTTGTTGTGGGGTTACCCCAGCTTTAGGAAGTGTCAGCACTTCCATTAAAGCTCCATTAATCTGAGGTTTATAACTCATCTCTAAAAATTTGCTCAAGCTGCAGGAACTTGGCAAGCAAAGAGTGTGTTGTGGGTTTTTCRTTGTTATCCCCCTCTCAGTTGTTTAAAAATCCATGGTTTGGCTGCTTTTTAAGCATCTTTTGACACGTGTATAAAATGTTTATTAGTTTTAGACATTTTTGTGCTTGTAAAACTCAAAATTATCTTCATTACAAAAAAATGAAATTTAAGGGAGCCGCAGGGCATCTCCGGAGACTTTGACACAAATCCTGATGAGGCCACATGTATAAATAAGAGCTTTCTTTGTCTCAGACCTGTCTCCACCCATGTGCTTCACAAACCAGGGCTCTGCACTGGCACAGGGAAAACTCCTGGGAAAAGTGAGGCAGCACCAGGTGAGCTGGTCAAGCCATGGATGGGAGAGGATGGTGCATCCCAATCCTTCTCCACATTTGGGAAAAAAATCCCACTGATCCCCTCCCCAAATTTCTGCATCACAGCATTCAGCCACAGGTGACAGAAAAATCTGAGCAGAATGTTGAAATCTGGTATTAAATGTTGCACTCTGTCCTTTAGCCATCTAATTGTGGGGGAGGGAGGCAAGAAAGGGCAGGAAAATAGCTGAGGAACCAGTGGTTAACCAGCCAAAAATGACATACAGTATATTCCTTCAGCCAAAATCTCAGTTTGGCTTTTTGGGGATGAGAATTTATTGTGTTCTAGCACTGGGGGTGGGGGAGTGGTGTCCTGGCACCCAGCTCCCAGCACCTTCAAACTGCAGAGTGCTCAACAGCCCTGCCCCAAAATAAACCAGAATATGCCCAATCCAACTTCTCCTGATATTTTAACTTCTGTCAGCACCATCTGCATCAATCCGTGACATTTTAATTGTGATTTTTTTTTCCTCAACAGAAGATGATTTTCTTCTTTTTAATATTAACAAAAGTACTTTAAAAAATGCAGCAGCACAAGTGGGTTAATGCACGAGCCTCTCACCTCCAGGGACATGGTTTGAGAGTTGGGTTGGGCTGTCACATCACGAGCTCCCTGGCACGTCTGGATGCAGCCATTCCATCCCTGGGATGAAGGGATGGATCATCACAGGGCAAAGCTGCAGCACAATGCAAGAAATGAGGTTAACAATTACAAAAAACTTGGAATTTCCAATTGAGATTCAGCCCTTTCTCCAGCCAGCAGCTGCATCCTGCAGCATCCRTGCATTTAAAGGATATGGAAGGTGGGTAGAGGTGTTTGCTTGAGGTTCTGATGGGATTGGGATTTTAAAARCACACATTGAGGTCTATTCAGTCAGCAAAGCATGTAAACACACCCTGAGTTCCAAGGCTATGCTTAAAAAAATTGATATCTGATATATTTTAAAWATTTATTRTTCATGTGGCAAAATAAYTTGGAAAGATGATGTTTTTTTTAGGATGCTGAGGCCCAGAGTGGTGCCTACACCTGATTTTTGGGGTGCTGGGTAAGAAACTCCCCTGAGCACCGAGGGTGCATCTCAGCACTCCAAGCCAATGACAATATTCCAGATTTCCCTCTGGAGCTCTTCCCTGCAGTGTGTGTGATAAAAGTCCCAGTGGATACCCAGCWCTCCCTGTGGAGTGGGGGAGGAAAAAAAAAAAAGGGAAGATATTGTTTATTTCTGTTGTGACAGAAGAAAACCAAGATTTTTTATCATCCCCAGACAATTATCAGGCTTGTCTCTCATTGCCTGACTCTGCCTTCTCCCAAACYCAGACTTCCAGATTGATCCCAAGGGATTGTTTCCTCTGGAGTCTTCCAGACATTCTTGYAGAGTTACTCCTTGAAAAGACCAACCCAAAACCTAATTTTCCTGCTGCTCATGCTCCTAATTAAAATATCCCCATATCTACCATACACATCCTTATTCTGCATTACTGTCATCCCTCTGAACAGCTTTTCCTCAGGATTTTCATACCAGGATGAGTGGAAAATTGGCCTTCCCAGCACCTTTCTTTTTCCAAAATTTCAGCAACATCGACCTTGAGCAGCTCTCAGAGGATGGATGGAAATTAAAATTAAGGCAATGAGCAAAAGTCCCATCAAACTCAAATTCTACAAAAGGCACAGGCCTGGAAATGCACCTTAAACAAGGAAAAGGGTAAATCTTAATTTAAATCTGTTGAATGCTTCAGGAAGTACTTTATTCCCAAATTTCCCATTGCAAAGTGTGAGATCTCTCTGTATTTGGTCTCTTTTCACTCTTTTCCCTCAGCTCCCCTTGCAGACCCCATCACTTCCCAACAGCTCTGGGTGAATGGTTCCTCCAAACTCTTAGGACAACTCTTTCCTTTTTGGCTTTRCTGAATTCTGTCACAGATCAAAAATGCCAAAACTGCATTGCAAAAGATGAAGATTTTTTATCTCTCTCTCCCTCAAAATTTACATGAAGCGATCTGAAACCTTTAACCTTTTTTCTGTGTGTGATACTGAGCTATCAATACCAGCCCATGATTCCCTGGGGAAGGCAAATTTTCCACTCATCTCCAGCAGAAATCCAAGAGCATTTGGGGCAGCACAACCCCAAACACCTCCTGAAGTAACCAGAATAAAAAAAAAAGAAACAAGAATATTTCTCTGTAATAATACAGAAAATCTCAGAAGTTTAACCCAAATCTCTAACCCACAGCATTCACATCAGTGCTTCCCACAGCATTTTTGTTTCATCAAATCATAAAAAAAGGAACCCAAACCTGAAAGGGATCAAGAAGCACTTTGAGGAACAAGAGTTCCAGATTTAATTTGAGCATCAATGCTCATAATGGCTAAAAGGATGGATCCTGAGAGGCATTTTTTGTTAGTGCCTGGGCATGAAGCAGAGAGAAGACTTGGGATCCTAAAGCACAAACTGAGCACTCCCCTTTCCTGGCAGATGCTGGCAGAGCATCAAACCAGCAGATCTGTAATTTCCAGCATCATTTTATCACTGTRGAAACCTGGATTCCACCAGATGAGGCTTCCTGCTGGAATAGTTGTCATTTTCCTGGAGGCTCTGGAAGCAGAACCAAAAGCATCTTCAGTGTGGACAGGAAGGCTGGGGAAGGAATAACTCTTGAAAAAGGAAAATTGTGAAAAACAAACAGGAATATCTTGCTTAAAGCCTCGTTTCAAGTCCAGAGTCAGGCTTTCTTAGGTGAATTTTGGAGAAGCAGACAGCTCCGATTCTTCTGTTTCCCTGGGTGACAAAGAGGACGCTGGTCAAGGAGCGTGTGTTGGAGTTGAATTTTTGCCAGGGGTGGGATGTGGCAGGGTCTGTCCTCCTGCCCCAGTTCAGCTCCAGCCTGGATTCAGAAGGTGATTCCTCGTCCACCAGGGCAGTGGCACTGGAGGACACTCCCCTGGGAGTGATTTGGGGGGGTTTTCCCAGCAGGAAGAGATCCATCGGGATAAGGGGATGTGAACGAGCCCGACAGTGTCCCCCAGCTGGCCACACTTGCAGGATTCCTTTTTTTTTTTTCAGGACTGAGAAGCTTTGGCAGCCAGCAGTGCCCATAAAATCCCCATTACACAGGACAGGGAGATGAGGACACGCTGCCACCTTCAGTGTGCCCTTCAGTATAAATTACAAACCTCAAGAGCTGCTTCTTCAAATTCCAACTGKTTTTTCTCCCTTCATTTTGGTTTCCAGTGCCTCAAACGAGCGAGCCTGGGGCTGGCAGCGAGTGTTGTGCCTTTTGGAGCAGGATGAGGAAAGCCTTTGTCCTGGCTCTGGMGGGCAGCCAGAGCAGAGGCCTCTGGATGGAAAGACACGTGCCTGGAGAAGGCAATATTTTGTCATATTTTCCCCTTTTTGGTTACTRTCCAATATCACATCTCAGGTCACCTGGTGCACACAATTAAAAAGAAAATCCCACAAACRCTGGGAATAGTTGCAGAAGGCCAGAAAAAAAAAAATAGGGGGGGGAATAAAATTCAATTTTCCAAAAATAAAACMTCTCTCAAAAAACGTATCCAAACAGCCAGCACTCAGCACTGTGAATAAAATTATCAGACTCAATAAATATTTTATGCTGCCATTCTAATTGCCAAAAAAAAAAAGTTAATTTCTGAAGCAAAGTTTCTTTTTTTTTCATCTTTATTTTTAAACCCTTAAAATAATGACTGAATGCCTAATACGAACTCGATAAATTTTTAAAGGCTTTCTTTCAAAAAAAAAAAAAAAAACGAAAAAAATTTCAAAGCCGAACTTGAGCAGGAGACCACAGGGAAGTGTCTAATCTTTAGTCGGGCGCCTGGCACGGCCCCGCTCCGGCCGGTGCCAGCATTGCATTCTGACAGAACAAGTGTTGCATGAGATGTGAAGGATGACTCCGGTCTGCCGAAAAACCCTGGAGCAGGTGTTCCTCATCCTCATTTGCAATGGAGCATGGCCCCTGGCTCAGTGAGCTGGAGCAAATGCGCTGGCAGGCCCCATCATGTACCTGCGTGCTGAGATGCACTAATGATAATGGATGCGGGCCTATTAAGCAGCCCATTTGTAATGGCACACGGAGTGAGTCAGCGCGGTGCCTTTCCAGGGGAGGGGGTGAACCAGGGACCCGCCAGCCTCGGGCAGCGCTGCTGGGAGCGCATCCGTGGGCTTTAGTTAATATCGCGATGGATATGAGATCTGCAGAGTGGATGGGTGGGGAGATGGGAGAGCGGGGCGGCCACGGGGTACTGGGTGTGATCGGTGCTGGATCACACATGGGATTGTGGAATCATGGAATCATGGAACGATAGAATCACAGAATCACAGGATCATGGAATCACAAAATCGCAGAATCACAGAATTATGGAATCATAGAGTCACAGAAACATGGAATCACAGAATCACAGAATTATGGAATCATAGAGTCATAGAGGCACAGAAACATGAAATCACAGAATCACAGAATTATGGGATCACAGAATCATGGAATCAGAGAATCACAGAATCATGGAATCACAGAATCACAGGATCATGGAATCACAAAATCGCAGAATCACAGCATTATGGAATCATAGAGTCACAGAGGCACAGAAACATGGAATCATGGAATCACAGAATTATGGGATCACAGAGCCATGGAATCATGGGATCACAGAATCACGGAATCACACAATCACAGAATCAGAGAATCACGGAATCATGGAATCACAGAATCGCAAAATTACAGAATCACGGGATCACGGAATCACAGAATCGCAGATTTACGGAATCACAGAGTCACAGAGTCACAGAAATATGGAATCACTGAATCACAGAATTACGGAATCACAAAGTCACAGAATCACAAAATCACGGAATCACTGAATCATAGAATCACAGAATGAACCAGGCTGGAAGAGACCTTCCACGTCACCAAGTGCAGCCCATGGCCCAACACCTCCTCATCAACCCAACCATGGCATTGAGTACAACATCCAGTCTGCTTTTAAACATGTCTAGGGACCATGGCTCCACCACCTCCCTGGGCAGACAATTCCAGCCTACGAGACAGACAGTTCCACCCTTACAGTGATGAATTTTTTTCTAATATCTAACCTAAACTTCCCTCAGTGAAGCTTAAGGCTGTGTCCTCTCAYTCTGTGCTTGCTGCCTGGGAGAAGAGATCAACCCCACCTGCCCTCAGCCACCCTTCAGGCAGTTGTAGAGAGTGATGAGGTCACCTCTGAATCTYCTTTTCTCCAGGCTGAACAGTCCCAGCTCCCTCAGCAGTTCCTCACAGGTGTTCCAAGCCCTTTCCCAGCCTCATTGCCCTCCCGTGGACACGTTCAAGCATCTCAATGCCCTTCCTAAACGGAGGGGCCCAGAATTGGACACAGCACTTGAGTTTGAGAGGTTCCTGGGCTGGGTTTAGTCCGAGAAGAACCAACTCCACAGGAAAGCTCAGGGATTCACAGGAAACTGCTGCTGAGCTTTGAGGGAATTTTTTGGTGCATCGAGGGAAAAACATTCTGCTTGGTTTCTGCCCTTCACTGCCTCGCTTTTCTTGGGAGGGAAAACCCTCCAAGAACAGCCTTTAAAAACACACACCAGAGCTTAATCGAGGTTTRTGCTGCTCTTAAATAACTCCTCTGSTCCGTCTTGTATAAATGACCCTTGCAGAAAGCCCGTTCCCAGGTTGGGGAATAACGGGGGAGCTCAGAAGGGGCGCTCCCGTAAAAAGCACTCGTTAATAAATAGATCACATTACTTGGAGGCACTCGATTCCAGGGCCAGCTTAGTCCAACARGCCCTGTTGGGCCAGAATATTGCAATCAGCAAAACACACTGTAATTATTATTGTAAACTCCAGGCCTGGATTTGTGGGCTCTTGGCAAACCCCAATAAGCCGCTTACGCTGCCGGTGCTGCAGCAGCTCTTTGGATTCCTCTGCAAAATGCGCAAAAGGGCTCTTTTGTTACCTTTATTTTGCAAAATAGGTGGTTTGGTTGCCAATCTGSTCCAACAGGCAAATCTCTGCAATTATTTTCCTTAATAAAATGGGGTTTTCTGCCCAGCAGACAGCGCAGGGAAATAAATGAGAAAGATCAGGTCTTACCTGAAGTAGTAACAGCCACTTTGTATAAGTGCAGYTCCCTGTGCAATGCTTCACAATTGAAGCTCTGTAAGCAGGAAAATAAAAGACAATTTGTGCTCATAAATTCCTGCATCAAAATTATCTGGCACATTCTGGTGCCTTTACACCACTCCAGTAATGCAAACAACTAGAAATAAAGCTTAAAAGTTGATTTAATTAATTAGAGCAGCATCTTTATGTCTAAAAGCAACTATATCCCATCAGCCAGACTGGATCCAACATTCCTAGTTTTTTTCTTCTTTTCCCTTGGCAGTCAAAGATTTGAGTTTGAATGACCATTCAGCCAAAAAAAAAAAAAAATCCAAGCAAACCTAATATAGAAGAGGCAAATACACACCACACAACACAGTGGTCAGCTAAAGGGCACAAATAAATGCCCACACAGACATAAGCAAGAGAAAATAATATTACAGAAAATTGAGTCTGCTGGACCYGAAAATATCCTGCCTTTTGAGTTCATAAAGAACGTGATAAGAGTGAGAGACTTGGCCATTAAATGCAACGTCCCAATATTCCCAATTATCCGTATAAAATTTTGCTGTTCTGATTTTTGCTCAACTCGTTTGCTTTAAAAACCAAACTTGGCAACCCAATCCCCCACCCCCAAGTCCTCACAACCCCCTTTGCTGGCAGCCATCAAAGGGGCTGGAAWTTCTCTATATGTATTGTACAGTATATTTCAAAGGAATTTTTCTGCCATGCACAGTATATCAATACTCAATGTGGGAGTAATTTAACTTCTTAATTTATTGCAGCAGTAACAGCATTTTCAAACTGGTCATAAAATATTCTTGTACTCTTCTAATCTGGGTTTTCAATGTTCTATAATGGGAATTCTATGAATAATATTGGGAAGTGAGAGATATTTTATACGGTATCTCTAAGGGAACAGTGTTATTGCATAAAAGTTAGGTGACATGGGAGAGACTGATAGAGGTGGTGTTTAAAAAAAATTTACCCTTCAGGATTTGTCACATGAATAATAATGATTTAGTGACATTTTTCCTTCCTAAAAATCAAATCTGCTCCAAGATAGGGTTACAAAAATATGTTCTAATTATGGATGGCTCTGAAGCATAGAGAGCAAACACAGCAAGTATCAGCTATCTAATGGCCATTGCAAACGAGCCAAATACCCTCTCCTGTCCACTTTTGAATATATTCTGATTATTTTTGGTATCTTGCTATTATTAAGGCCCCAGTGAGATCAAGGTCCTGCTGTAGGACGTGTCTCAAAAACAACAGGCACCTGCTGGAAGGATCTGCATTCACCACCCACTGCAGAGAGGAGAAATGAGAGAGGAGAGGGGGGAGAAGGGAGTGGAGAAAGGAGACAGAAGAGGGAACAGAGGGGATCGATCTCCTCCTCTCTCAGGCAGGGCTGGAGGTGGATTTCCCCTTAAAGSACAATCTGCAATGATCCAGGCACAAAATCCCTCAAATCTGAGCCCATGCTGCCTCTCAGGAAGAARGATGAAGATGTTTTCTAACCATAGGATGGGATATTAGGGGTGTCTTTCCAGGAGGATGCTCAGAGGTCCTGGCACCACGGTGCTGCAGCGCTTCCAGGAGTGCTTGCCATCCCTGGAGGTTGTTTTTTGAATTTCCTTCCGAGGGGTTTTGTCCTCTGATACTCCCTAGAGGTCAACAACAGCCTGTCTCACACCTTTTTGATTGGCACACAATTTTGGCTGCAGAGAGAGCTTTGTCCTTGCCCTAAATCAATGTCCAGCCCCGAGCTTTCCCACATTACAGAGGCAGGGTGGGCAGTGCTGCAGAGGGCTGGGGGCTGGCACTGYCCCCTCTCCCCATCCATCCCCACTGCCAGCAGCTCCAGCCTTGGGGCAGCATCCCACATCCCACCATCCTGCACCCCCAAACTTCAGTTTTCCCACAAAATCTCCATTTCCTGGCAYTCCTGGAGCAGCAGGTTTCCCCTTATTGTGCTCTCCGTTCTTCAGCACTCCTGGTGAAATTTATTGTTGTRAAGCGCCCTGAGCACACTGGCAGGGAAAGACAATTACCCAGCATTTCCAGACTCGGAGAAGTGTAATTGTGATATATCTGTGTGCTACCTTCCAACWCAGTCCTGTGGGCCGGGGCTCATCTTTCCAATTCCACACGGTTGTCTTGATGTCCCCTGTCCTGTTCTCCCTGCAGGTGGGGGCTCTGTCCAGGCTCTGTCCAGGCTCCTGAAATTCAGAATAACCTTTCCATCGTCAGACACGAGTCAGGGATTGGGACTGAGGCACGAAGTGCAATGGAGGAACCATTATCATCAGTATTTCTATTTGTTTAGCATAATTCAATTCAGATCATTTAGATAAGAGCTTTTTCTGAACCTTGTTTTTGGTGTAAATTCTGGGTGCTTTTAGTTGGAACTGTTTTATCAGGAAACATCCACTCAATGAACCCAAAACATCAAAACCTCAATATCACAGCAAGCCAGGCCCTGCCCAGTTTTCCTTTCCATAATTTTTGGATGGTGACCCAAAATGAGCCAAACCCAGCGAGCTCAGGCTGTCAGGGCAGAGTCACCAGCCCAGGGCACATCATTCTCAGAGCCACTCAAGAAGACCACTGCTTGGAGCAGATTGCTCTGCTCAGCCCCTCAGCAGCTCTCCAAATCAGTACTACAAGCTCTAAAATCAGGGATGAACCAGCAGATTCTTCCCAGATTACCCTGCTGGTGAAGRAMGCAATGTTTGGGATCTCAGTGGGGCATGGAGCTCAGGGAATGGGCATTTTCGGGGCAGACTGCCACACCATGTGGCTTCCTAAGGTCTCAAAACATCAATCCATGAAATTCTGTCCCAAAATATACCATTTTCCCCTTTTTTCATTATTATTATTATTATTATTATTATTATTATTATTATTATTATTATTATTATTATTATTATTATTTACTGCCATTTGGGCAGTACTTATTGGGAACTGAAGCACACAGGGGCAGGGTTTAGTGATGGGGATGACACTGCTGGGAGAACAGACTCGGTGATCTCAGAGGGCTTCTCCAACCTGAACAACCCCATGGTTCTGAAATTAAACCCAATTGCACAAGGATCCCRTGGGATTTGCCATCCTGGATTGGTCCAAAGGTCCACCTCAGCTCACAGAGATCACACCCAGGGAGGGCTGCAAGAGCTGGAGCAGGGAGCAGCATTTCCTACAGCTGTGCTTTCAGTTCCTGGAAATTTGAGTGACAAACTGTCCTGCCCTGACAACTTTTGGCCCAGCTTTTAGTCCCAACAGTTTCTCTTGCCTCTGTCCCCTTGCAGGAGCCACCTTTGACCCTCCTAGTACCCTCTTTCTATACCCAGCAGGAAGCACTGCAGGTATAAATATCCTATATCCTCTCCTTCCCCATTTTTCCTAATATTTCTTGCTATAATTCATCTTTTCCCCTTCTGACACTGCTGCTCAGCCCTGTCTGCACACCAGTGCCTGTACACAAACGCCCAACACCAGGCCTGGCCATCCCTAAGCTGATCTCTCCWTTCCCCACAATCATTAATTATTTTACACAAGCAATGCCAAGCAGCTGGAAGCTCGGGAAGAATCGGTTATGAGCCGACTTGAGAAGGATACAGGATGGATGCAAAGGGCAGGTGGCAGAAATCCCACACATTTCCACCATCACAGAGCTTCACATCAATCCAGTGGGGTTTTTTTGTTGGTTTTTTTTTTTTTTGCAAGACCCAAAGCACGCCTGCTGCTTGGTCTGAGACATGAAGGATCTCGTGTCTGCTTTTATGTGTGTTAGCCCTGCTGAATTCTCCTGACTGTGAGCACAGCTGGGCTTTAGTTCCCTCTAAAGCTGACCAAAGGCAGCAGGATTTCCAGCATCACATCCCTGGCTTAGCTCGTGTGCACACCCAGGAGTGTACAWGCACACATATGGAAATTTTTCCACCCAAAAAAAAAAAGTTTCCAGGTAAAAAGAAGCCTCTGAGGTTACCAACAGTGCAGGTTAATTGACATTTTTTCAGTGTCACTGCTTGTGCCTTCTGGTATAGATAAGGCTGAGAGGAATAATAATTTCCCTGCTTGGCTACCCATTTCCAGAGCTGATGGTCAGTGGCAAAACATCTGGAGCTCAGTTAGAGCTCCCYTGAAAAATTAAGAAAACTCCGGATTTCTAAGAGTTTCAGCAGTGTGTTTCAAACAACATTTCCAGCTCAAATAAATTACCTCGCAGACAAAACAAAACAAAAACAGTTTTTCAAGACAAAAACACTTCCCTGGAATATGTCCAAGCTTTGCATTTGCCAAAATTTGAAGTTATGCCCGAGGGAGAGCAGAGTACCTTTGGCACATCTGCTGAAACGARGAGAGCTGTGTCTCTGGCTATGGTGAAGGAGGAGGAATGCAGCAACTTAAGCCTGCTTTTTGGGGTCAGGAAGCACAGAAGAAGTGATGAAAAACAGCCCAAAGCAAGAGGAGAGCGATTTAGTTTCTCTTCCACGAGGCCGTCTCAGCGGCTCAAGGGAGGGGGGGAAGGAAAAGAGGGGAAAGCTGAAAAAAAAAAAAAAAAAAACCCAAAAAAAAACAAAAAACCAAAAAAAAGAAACAAAAAACTGAGGGTGGCTTGGCTGGTGTGTTTGGGGTTTTTTTCTGCCTTTCCAATCTGCAAAGGCTTCTGTAGAGATATCAAAATCAAGAGGAGAGAAATCGGATCAAAAAAGCCTGAGCAGATAGATTCGCTTGTAGCAGAAAATACAGTTGGCACCTCTCCTTAGGTAAACCGAGGACCACACGCTTCCCCGCTATTGTT
Organism: Malurus melanocephalus; assembly: GCF_030028575.1. NCBI lineage: Eukaryota > Metazoa > Chordata > Aves > Passeriformes > Maluridae > Malurus > Malurus melanocephalus. Next base: position 188,968 of record NW_026623908.1, on the reverse strand, counting down.
AAAGCGGGATTTTTCCTTGAAGTCCGGCTAATCCATTAAGGGAGCAGCCTGGCAGGGGCGATGGGCCAAGACCCAATGCTCGGAGAGCTCTRCAAAAGCAGCTCGAACAAACATCGCGGTGCCGCTCAAGGGTTGGGGTCTTATCCCGCCGCACAAGACAAAGGATTAACGCGCTTATCTGGGAGCAGCGAGCGATCCCCGCCGCACAGCCACTTACAGCACCGCTTGGTGGGCAGCAAGGAGGGGAAAAAAAAAATAAATCAATCAGCAGAAACCCTGGGGAGCCGCGGAGAGGGAGATTTGGAGGCTCCGCGGATTGGCGTGGTGCGGAGGGCGAGGGTGGCGAGGGGAGATGGGTACACGAGAGCCAGCGGGGCCCCTGGTTCATGAACCTGTCACTCTAAAAGCCTGTTTGTGCTTGGCCAGTCTGCTGGAAGCACATCTGCTAATACCCACTAAAGAGAAAAATGGTGTAGGGAATAGGTGGATGTCTTTCCCCCGCCTTGCTCGGGAAGCCGCGGACCGAGGGCACGAAATTCTGCTTGGGGGAGGAAAACAAGGGAGCGAGTCCTGAAAGTACGGGGAGAAGCTGACAGCAAATCACGAGTGTTTTCTGTTCTCTGCACGGGTAGAGAAAGAGAGGGGAAAAACACCCCCAGTTCTGCTCAACATCGCAGTTTTTGCCCCTTTTGAGCTGTCCAAAGGGTGCCACGAACCCGAGCATCAGCGGCAGGATGGGAAACACTCCGGGACTTTCATGCCTCACCTCGTAGCCCTGACACCAGCACCTGGCACTGGAAAAGATGTATTTTGACAGCCCGACAAAAGCCCTTTTCAGCGAGGRTGTGATGGCAAACGCACGGAGGGGAGAGCGCTTGCACCCATTTTCCAGATGCTCCAAGCCAGAGGAAAAAAAGCCAAGCAAGAGCAGCTCCTGCAGACACCCARGTGGAGCTGCAAGGACAAAACACATCCTGTCCTGCTCYGGAAACACCCAGGGCAGCWGCTGCCACAGCTCCCGGCTGAAATGTTTTCCACAAATGAATAATTTCATCTTACACTGACTCCAGAATTCGAATAATAACCAAAAATCCCTAAAAAAAAAGGCTGAAATTAACAGCATGGAGGGTGAAGTAGAAAGGAAAAATTATGGGGAAAAAGAAATAGTGCCTATGGTTTGGGATCACCAAGTTTGTTTGTTGTTATGGGTGGTTTTAAAGAAACTTCCTGACAAGGATTTGGGGTAGGCAGCAGCCTCAACCAGAGGGTGAGGGAACAAGCAACATTCATCCCTTTCTCTGTTTGCCTTGGTAAATTCACTTAGGAAAGTGAGAATTGTCAGCAAGTAAAGGAGAATCCCCCAAGTAACAAAAGGAAGAAGTGAAGGGTTTGTTCTTTTTTTGCTAGAAATATTATTTGAAATCTGTGGCAACCAGGAGAGTGCCAAGGGTTTGGGACAAAATTGGACCCAAGCTGAACAAAGAATAAATAATTTGGAATCAGATGGGCCTAAACCCACCCCTGCCTGAAGAACTGAGGATCTGAAGTATGAACAATGTTACAGAACACTTTTTCACAGGATCTGCAGCCTGTTGTTCCTGAAATAGAGCCCTTCCTTGCACAGGACATCACACAAAAAACCTATTCTCACAAAATTCCAAACTCTGGATTAGCCCAACGCAGATAACTACTGCAAATTCAGGAAATAAAAATAGGATTTTCAGGAAAGATGGATTCATGTGCCCATTCCTGCACCAAGCCACAGGACCAGTGCCATGGGGAACGGGTGGCAGGAAAACTTCAGCACCACCCACCACTGCCCGTGGCCAAGGGGCACCAACTTCTCCAGACTTTGGCTTGTAGAGGGAGAGGCTCTTGGCTCAAAACCAGCTCATCCCTCAATTTCCCCCACTCCAAGGGGGTGACCTTGCTTGCCAACTCCCTAACTACCCCTTACGTTATGTGGCACATCACCCTGATCCCGCAGATTCATCCTAATTATTATCTGGCCAGGCTCACACRGTGGACACAGRATAGATGAGGGAAMAGAGGAAGGGAAGCTGAAATGCCTGTAATGAAAATTTAAAGTTGTGTGACTCCTGCTGTTCGTGTTTTTTCCGTCTCYGAGTGCACTGAGTGTGTTTCATCCCACACCTAATAGTCACCATCTTTTTCAGGCAGTAGTGCAGAGATGAGTGAGGAGGAGAATGATCACGCTAATAATGTCCACATGATGACATTATCACCGGGGTCCACAAACTTAATTGGTCATTTAGTCCAGCTGAACAGTGGGGGCTCAAAGGATACTCAAATGCATCAAAAACTACCCTGGTCTGGTCCACTTTCAATCAGATGATCTCTTCTGGCTGGTTTTCTCTTTCAAGCCCCAAAAATCCCAGCTTCCTCCTCCTCCCTAAAATGTTGCTTGTTCTTTGATTTGATAATTTAATCAACATTTTTTACYGTTTTCCATCAGGAAGCAAATCCACCGGGTCATCCCCAACTTCTGAAAAAAACCCCAAAAGTGCATCCCCACACGCACAGCCTTTCCCCTCACCCCCAAATGAATTAAAACCACTCCAAATTCGCCAATTTTGTTTCTACTGCCACAAACCCCAACGATTTATGCAGCTGGAATGGAAGTGGCGRAGAAAAAGCGGCAAAATCTGCATTTTGAGCAGCACTTCTTTGGAGCAACCAATTACCCCGAACCCTGGTGGCGTCGGGGGCTGTCAGGAGCTCGGTGTCTGCGCCATCCCGCCGCAATTCACCGAACCTCTGCAATTTCTGCTCTACTCGGGTAATTCAGCCCCTTCATGGATTTGAACTGCGCTTTTCATGACAGCAACAGGAAGCACAAAGCTTGAAAAATCTCCAGGCTTATGTATAAACGCTCTGACCAGAGGGATTGTACTACTTTCCAGAGACAGCCATCACTGAAGACAAGACCATGCTAGCAGCACTTTTTGTGTGTGTAATAGACACATATAGGATGTGCTTTTTTTTTTTTTTTT
>NW_026623908.1:182763-185816 GCF_030028575.1 Malurus melanocephalus | reverse complement strand
AGAAAAAAAAAATTTCCATTTCTAAGCCAACAAACAGGAACCTTTTCGGGAAGCCTGTATATTTTCCTAGATAATAGACACAAATAGGCTATGCATGCCAAGGCTGTGTTACAAAAATAAAAAAAAAAAAATTAAAAAAGCAGTCTTTAGGCCTGAGGTAGAAAAGCTGGGCCCTGAGGGATTACTTGTGCTGGTGGCGGCCATTGCTACGCTGAGAAAAGAAGAGATTTCCATCTTGTAGCCAACGAACACAACCTTGGGGACTTGCAGACTACTGGAAGAGTTAAAACCTTTCTCGTGTTTGCTTCTGACAAGAGGCATCTGAAAAATTCTCATCTCCATCATGACATTTGTTGTCCCACTGGAAATGATTTGATGTCATACCTGGTTCAGAGTATTAGCTTGAACTCAGTGGTGCAGAGGCTAATTATTCATTTTCCACCACCCCATCTGTTTTGTTTGCTGGTGTGTAGACATTAGAAGGAGCTCTTCTGAGAAAAGGAATAAGCTAAAGCTGTGGAGCAAAAGAGTGTGAAGGCAGTGTGCCTCGGGCAGCTGATGCTGCCTGCTAGAATGGCTGCCTGGACAGAAAATTTCACCTGCCACAAACATGTCCCGAGCTCTCTGAAGGCCTTTCGTACGCAGCACATCGAGACAAAGTTCAGACAGATTTAAAAAAAAAAAAATTACAAGGGGAAAAAAAGAGCAAAGGGAAAAAAAAAAAAAAAAAAAAAAAAAAAAAAAAAAAAAAAAAGAAAAGAGGTTAACAAGAAAAACCAGCAAAGGACTTGTGGCAATCATTTGTGCAAACAAAGCCACGTAAGTGGGAAATGCCAAACAATTAAAGAATAATGAACAGAAAGTCGCACAGAGTTGGAGAACAAGTGCAAAGAAAACATTACACTCCATGTGTCTGCACCACCAGGAGCCAAAAGGCAGGGAGAGAGCAGGATGTGCTCAACGTGTACAAAATGTCTGTGCTAAATAGGGAGTTAATTAAAGGGATGTGAAATATTGACGAGGAAGTGACGGAATTTTAACCCAAGGCCCGTAACATCATTCCCAATGAAGCTTTTTGCTGCATTAGGTTTTGAGGAAAGGGAGCAGGGCTGTGATGCAACACCATTCCATCAGTTGGGATCAGAAAACTGAACACTGTAAAAAATTAAATCAAAATAAATAAAATACATTTAAATCATCTATTTAAGTAAAATAAAGATTAATACATTGAATTAACCTATTAACATAAAAATAAGCAATTAAAATAAAATTCATTTAAAATCATCAAGAGTCAGAGGGATCTCCCACAAAAAAAAACCCTATTGACCTCGAAGGTATATTTAAAAYTAAACACAGAGGAACTATTGAGTCAAAGTGCATACAGCACAGCACTGACCTGTGCTTTAGTTACTTAAAGGCAACATCAAATTTCTGCCACAGCAGCCACGACCTGAGCACTCTGAGCATCCTGAGCATTTAATTCCACAGTAAAACAYTCCCTTACTCTGATTCAAAAACCAGAAATGCCAATATTGAACAAACAAGCGTAAGCAAGAAGAAGAAACGCATTCACAACGCCGAGCAAGGAACCATTTGAGCAGGGAAAACATGCTTATTTTATGAGTATTTAAAGCAGGAGAGCAGGGATGGATAAAGCCAGGTCCTGACAGACGAGGCTGTGCACATGGTGTCTCAAGAGCACAGTGGGATGTGAGCCCAGGGAGGGAGGGGAAAGCACTGCACCACTGCAAATAAAGAATTTGGCTGCAGCTTCAATCACAGCACTGACAATATTGATAAAGCCTGGGTGGGCATCGCACAGAAACAGCTCCTGCTGTGGATTTGGTGCCCACAACCTTGACTTGTCCGCAGGGCTGAGCTCCAGGAGCCTGCTCAGAGCTGGGATTGCTGACAGAACCTCTGTCCCAGGGGAAGGGAAGGGCTGGGTCAGCCCTGAGCTGCTCGGGCAGTGGGAATGGGGGATCACTGTGGGTCCCTTCCAACCAAAATTTTAACTCACAGAGGGAAGGGATTGGATATTGGGGAGAAATTCTATCCTGTGAGGGTGGTGGATCCTGGCACAGGGTGCTCAGAGAAGCTGTGGGTGTCCCTGGATCCCTGGAATTTCCAAGGCCAGGCTGGACAGGAGCTGTGTGGGACAGTGGAAGGTGTTCCTGCCTCTGAAAAGAAGAGGAACAAGATGATCTTGAAGGTCCTGAGTACCCAAACCATTCCAGATTCTACTCCTCTCTAATGACATTTCTGGCTCTCACACTCTGGGGACAGAGCTGTCCCCAGCCCCAGTGAGGGACACTCAGCCTCTCCCCACACCCTCAGTGGACAGTCAGACCACGGTGTCCATCAGTGGCTGTGCACAGCTCCCAGAACACACAGAGCACCCCGATGTCACCGTGTGGGGCACAGGACACGGGGCTGACCCCACCTGTGACCATCGGTGACATCCTGGAGCCCACGGTGACCCCACCCTGTGACAGTGACATCCTGGAGCCCAGGGTGTCCCCACGCTATGACAGTGACAATCCAGGAGCCCAGGGTGACCCCACACTGACAATCAGTGACATCCAGGAGCCCAGGGTGTCCCCACACTGTGACAATCCAGGAGGACACGGGGTGTCCCCGCGCTGTCCCTGTGACCATTGGTGACATCCAGGAGCCCAGGGTGACCCCACCCTGTGACAATTCAGGAGCCCAGAATGTCCCCATGCTGTCCCTGTGACCATCAGTGACATCCAGGAGCCCAGGGTGACAATCCAGGAGGACACAGGGTGTCCCCACGCTGTCCCTGTGATCATTGATGACATCCAGGAGCCCAGAGTGACCCCACATTATCCCTGTGACCATTGGTGACATCCAGGAGGACACAGGATGTCCCCACGCTATGACAGTGGCATCCAGGAGCCCAGGATGACCCCACACTGACAATCAGTGACATCCAAGGAGCCCAGGGTGTTCCCACACTGTCCCTGTGACCATTGGTGACATCCAGGAGGACACAGGGTGTCCCCACGCTGTCCCTGTGACCATTGGTGACA
>NW_026623908.1:164642-182713 GCF_030028575.1 Malurus melanocephalus | reverse complement strand
CTGTCCCTGTGCCCGCCTGGCTCCCAGGCTGCAGCACACAGCAGTGCCAGCTCTGATCAGGAGCTGTTGCAGCCCCGCTCCTGCAGCAGCGGGCACGGATTAGGAGCTGTCAGAAACCATCACGGGCGGTTTGGGGAGCGCCTTCTGAAGTCAGTCTGAATTAATAAATAAAGACAAGGCTCCTCTTACAGCTCTTTTATGATGGGGATGGGGCTGCATGAAAATCAGCCAAAAAGGGAACAACTTTGGATTATTAATGGTCACTTTTGTTTAACAAATGTTTTTTGTATAACCACCTTGTGCATCCTGGGAAGGAAGGGTGTTCAATTATTCAACTGAGCATTAAATTATTTCTCTCTTTCATTTGTTTTCCCAAACTAAACAGATTGTGTGTAGAAAATCACTATTCCTAAGGTTTTTTATTTTGGTTTTGCACACCCATGCTGATTAAAATACTGCACCTGTCTGAGCTCTGTCACAGTGGATTGCTCTTTTTCCTTCCCAGGAAGGTGCCTTTCTCAACAAATCACATGGAATTTACACACACTTTTAGATAAACCCAGTGTAATTAATATAAAATTATATTCCTGAGGAAAAAAAAGAACAGAACAACAACCCACACTGAAGTTTGGCTTAAACCAACAGAGGACTGGCAGTCTCTGCAAATTACCTGGGAAAATTGGAAAGTATTCCATTGTACTTCCACAGCTCCCTGCTGGTGCARCTCCTGTCGGATTATATATGGCTGAGAGCAAGAGATCTGTTTAGTCATGTTCACAAAGTGCTGGAACCAAAAAGTGCCAAACTGAAAGGAAAAAATAAGAGGTGATTCAAGAGATTTGCCCTYAAGTGCTCCAGACCAGAAACCTGTTGTGCTGTAAGAGTGTCCAAGGGAAGAAAAGGAGAATAGGGGTGAGAAAAGTGGCAGGGGGTGAGAAAATAGGGGTGAGAAACAGAGGCAGGACGGAAGTGAAGGTATCTCCAGGAGAGGGTGTCCTGACTTGGGATCTCCAGGCTCTCATCAGTGATAAAACAACTCCTACCATTACTGTCATAATGAGAAAAAAAACCTTGAAAAGGTGACCCAATGTGGTGATTTTTAACCAGAGCAWCTTGTGACAGGACAAGGGGGAATGGCTTCAGACTAAGAGTGGGTTTAGATGGGATTTTGGACAGGAATTGTTCCCTGTAGGGTGGGCAGCCCTGGCACAGGGTGCCCAGAGAAGCTGTGGCTGCCCCTGGATCCCTTTGAGTGCCCAAGGCCAGGCTGGACATTGGGGCTGGGAGCAGCCTGGGACAGTGGGAGGTGTCCCTGCCATGGCAGGGGTGGCACTGGGTGGGATTTAAGGTCCTTTCCAACCCAAACCATTCCATGATTTTTGTCTCCCTGTCTAAAATGCCCCACGGTGCCAGGCCAGGTGCTGGCTGAGATTACACACTTTAAACATCAGAGTGACTCCTCTGCTCATCAAAGCATGGGGGAGAAGGGGAAATTCCATCTTGTRGAAAGCTAAACCTGAATTTCCCAGAGCATAGAAAAGGGGCAACTACCCAGGAAAAGCAGAAGATGCAACTTCCGGAGGTCAGGTCTTGATTTCACAGAATGCTCCCACAGTCACAGAGATTAATGTTGAGATAAAATATCAGGAATATTTCCTTCTCTAGAAATATTCAGAACCACCTGGATACAATCCTGAGTAGCTTGCTCAGGGATGTCCCTGCTGGAACAGGAAGGTTGGACTTGAGGAACTCCAGTGGTCCCTCCAAACCTGACCCATTCTCTGATTTTGTGAAAATCCTTCCCAATTTTATRAATATATGGACACCAGGCTTTCATCTCCTCAGAGATTCCCCATTTCCACGCAGGAAGGTGACTGCACCCACGACTTCTGCTGAGTTTTTTCCTTGCCATCATTCCCATAAAGCTCAGGACAGCTGCACATTCCAGGTTTACCTCCAGCTGCTGCAGGACACTCGCTGTTCTGTGAGTCTCTCCAGCCCAGCTGAGTCCTCTTTCACTTGGATAATTAATTTGAAATTAAATATTAAATATTAATAAATATAGCTCAGGTAATAAATTGCATATACTAATTTAATTAAAAATAGATTATAGCATATTTTACAAATGGGACATTTTTGTAAGGAAATATAATGGACTTRTTATGTTTCTACTTTATCCTAAGAAGGAGCAAGCTTCTTGTGCTTTAGTCCTTATTGTGTCTCATTAAATTTTTAAAAACAGCTATTTTAATTGTCAAGTATTTGACAGACTGCTAGAAAAACCTGACACTTAAGTWTCAATTGTACAAAATGCATTTTTAATGAAGACTTTTGCGTCCTACTTTATTATCTATAATCATCTCAAAGGGGAAAAATAAAGGGGAAAAAAAGAGGGGGAAAACCTCAATTCTAACAAAACTTCCATACCTGGGCAAAGGATTTGGTTAAAATGAGTGATTCATTTGAAATATCCCAGACAGGATCTGGGCTTTGCTGTGCCCGGGTCTGATCAGCAAAATCCACAACTTGTCCTCAGAGTTGAGAGAACTCAGCAAGACCTTCCCACAACGGGATTGGTGGGTGCTGATCCTGAAAARAGCTCGAGTCGAGGAATGGTGTGAGTAAAAGAGCCAAGTGATGCAATTTTCATAGCAGGACTGAGAGCTGTGGGATCTCCCTGCCTGGAGACATCCCAAACCCACCCGATTGATGTGCTCCGGTGTCCCCTGCTCGGGGTGACACTGCCTGAGCAGGGCTTTGGCTCCATCCCACAGGTCCCTCCCACGGTGAATGTGACCTGAAACACCTTGTCCGGCCAGGAGCCGAGTTTGGGACAGAATGGGTGCCAAAATGTCGATGCCAACAAGGTCCCCGTCCCACGGAGCCCGCGACAGAGCAGGGTCCCCTCCTGTCACCAGCAGCTCCCTCCTCAGAGGGGACAGGCTCAGAAACAGAGCACAGGAGCACCGAGAGAGTTTTGCAGACAGGTTTAGCCCAAGAAGCCGATTTTCCAGGGAGAGAAATGCCCGCAGCTCCGTGGGCAGCGATTGCCCGGCACCGGGAGCGGCGCAGCCCCGGTGGACATGGAGGATGGAGGGGACAGAAGTGACAAAGCCAAGGAGCACAATCTGACAGTCAGGGCAGCACAAACCGGGGTCAGTGATCCAGGGAGGGCTGGAATKGGMYGTGTACRGGGATGAACAACCAGCAGGAGYGGGCAGGGGAGGCAGGAGCCRCTTTSTGYYCCAGCCCTCCGGCCACTCGCCATCCTGGCRCTGTGTGAACACCGCTCCTGGCAAGGCAGGAAGGGATGTGCTCACCGTGACTGCTCAAAGTTCAGCCATTTGGGTTCCCTTCTTCAATTTCTTGGGCCTGTTGTGCTGTTTAGCTGTTTCAGGGAAAAGCATCCACAATCAGAAGCTTCTACCTTGTTAAAAGTGACCATGGGCTGGCAAGTGGGGCTTTTCTCCCCATGCAAGAACATTTACTGACTAAATTCCCTCCAGGAAACWGAGCTAACTCACCTTAAGAGCACAAAAACTACCTTCTTCTATTCCTCTTTCTCATAAGGAAATGCCTCCATGTGGGCAAAAGTACCTTTTTTTCCCCCAGTTTATCCAACTGCATGGAGTTGAACCAAGCTGCAAGCAGCAGAGGGAAGCTGTGCAGAGCTGCAGACACAACGATTCGGAGGGAAAGGCTTTGCACATCACACCGCCACCAAGGGAGATGCAATTGATTCACTAACAAGCTAAATGGATTTTATGTACCAATTTTCCACGTGTTAAATACCTGACAGCCCACGAGGACGCTTCTCCTCCTTAAGGGAGGGAGAGTCACACCCTCAAGGAAGGCACAAACACACCTACAAATATTTCATAATGTTTTAATGTGAAATACATGTTGTTCCAAGTTAACCACAGGCCACTAATGTCAGCAGAGGACCTGTTGCCCTTCTTGGCTGTCTCTCGGATGGCGTGGCCTCGTCCCCCTGTTCCTTCTTTCCCTCTTTTCCTCCCTTTTCCCTCCATTGCCTGTGCCCTGCAGAACCGAGGGCTGTGCTCCTGACACCTGGCCGGGGTTTGAACTTCTGAGATCGACAGCAGGTCAGAGATTTCTGCTCAAATTGGAAGTTCAGTCAAGATATCACCTCACCCCATAGYGACAAAAACCTCATCTCACTTCTCAGCATCAAGACAATCCTGGCAAAATTTCAAGTTTTCTGAAGATTTTGTGACAGACTCTCCTGTCCAGTTTGAAACCCGGGAAGTTTTCCCACCACCTGAATTTGCTCTGGGTTCAGGTTGCCAGTGTTGTGGATCCCTCTCTGCAAACTTCTCAGCAGGAATGGAGTCAGCACAGGGCTGAGGTGTTTTACATGGAGATGGGGGTGGTCAGAAGGGAAACCCCAGAAATGGAGAGAGGGATTTCTGACAGGGTCCCACAGCCACTGGAAAGGTTGGGGATGCCATCTCATCCCCAGGTTTCCACCCTGAGGGGTTCCCAAGGAAAGCAGCTGTGCCCACAGCTCACAAACACACCCTTGCAAGGAACGAAAGAAAATAATCACTGCTAAATTCCCACTGATTTAATTATAATGTAATCCAGGCTGAGGTGGAAACAGTTTGTTCCCATGTACAATCCACAGAAAGAAGGGAATGAGGATGGAAAACACCTCTGTCCCGACCTCGGTGTCTCCMTCATCCCAAAATGCTTCTGTGCAGRAGCAGCACCAGGTCCCTTCCCCATCTGAGGTACTGCACTGACAGCCAGCTTCCATTGTTCTGGAAAAATTATTTTAATCTTATTGAGAGACTTTTCTGACCACGCTGACTTTTCTGACAGCATGTTTGTYCTTGCTAGGAATTCCCAAATAAACCAGAGGCAGGGATGGCCCTGTCTGAAACAGGATCTCCAGACACCCCAGGAAGCCAAGGAGAGCAAACACCCAGAGCTGCTCCCAACCCCTTCCTTTTCCTAAGMATCCCCATTTCCCAGAGAGCCCTTCACACCTGTAAACATTTGCACCTTGCAACCAAACCCCTCAAAAACCAATTCAGCGCTCTCCGTGTTTGATTTCCACCTCTAGCCATGCGTTTTGCTCCAGCCCTGGTCACATGCCAGCACCCATCTGTGTAAATACACAATTTTTCTAGCTGAATTGCACATCCACAGCCACGACTCAACCACAGAAAGATCATGTAAATAATGGAAGCTGACAGCATAAGTAATTTTTTTCATGTATCAGACGCCATGGTTGACTGCTGAACTGTGAGATCTGCTGTTTTTAGACCGCGCTAAGTTCTCCCCTTTCACCCCTGAAGATTCGAGACTAAAGCTGGATCCTGAATCACAGGCTTCAGATGTTTTTCTTATCACACAGCTCAGTCAACGCTCGCTCACATCCCGCGACCTTTTCCTGCAGAGAGCTGCATCTTTCTTCTGCCTTTCAAGGCCACTTATCCAAACGGTCACTGATGGCACTGGGGACACAGGGAGTGACCATCACAAGCCACGTGATGGTGGTTAAGAAATCACCAAACCCTGGAAGAACGAGTGAAAGCTGTGGAGATTTCAGTATTTCTGATGTTCCCATTAAGTGRAGAAATCCATCTTGCCAATGGGAGAAATTAAAGACAACGAGTCCAAATGTGGGAAGGAGCACCAGGCTTTAAAAAAAAAAAAATAAATAATAAAGTGTCAGGTCTCTAACACAATGGYCTGTGTAATTGGTTCTTTTGAAGTTTCTAATCACTTTTGGAAAGATCAAGTGGAAGTGACAAGTGAGGCTATCGGAACAGTGACTCCGTACAATGGTGGCACATGGGACTCRAACCGGTTTGTGTGGTAATTGTTAATTGTTTGGGGGCTTCCTCTAAACGCAAAACACATCTGAAAAGTTGCTATTAGGGAAAAAAAAATTAAAAAAAAAATCCTCCAAGCGTAAATTATGTGGTCAGTGTTTCAGATCTCGTACAAATCATTTGCCTGTGAAAATGTTATCAAAATATGAGCTATCCCTTTCAAATATATTTTAAACAATGTTAATGTATTTTCACATGTCATCAGTTGACAGCTCCACCATCGTCGCTCGTCAGCCACCAGGGAAATTTGCATGCATTTGAATTCACCCTGCCAAGCACAGGCAGCCYGGACTGACAGCCCATTTAACTGGGTGATAAGTTAATCTGTACAACATTTGATAGATTTCTGTCTTTTACCTAAGCCAGAGTTGGCGAAAATGATTCAGCAGCGGGATTTGCAAACTGGTCGTGTCCCTGCTCGGTCTCGGTGGGAGGTGTTGTATTTCTCCATGGGTAATGGTGATCTCCACCTGAGCTGGCCACATCAAGCTGAACTAAATAAAGGAAACTCAAACTCACCAGGAATCGTTGCTTCCAGGCTTTTCCTTCCACAAATTCAACTCTTCCACTAAAATTACTGTCAGCGATGGACTTGGAGATGGTTTCAGAAGGATGGCAAATGATCTCCATCTCCAACCTGCCTGCTCCTGGGGGTTCCAGTTCTCCTTGGGGCTCCCTCCAGCAGCACAGCACATCCATGGGTTGGATCAGACCCTGGCTGCTCAGCTTCACTCTGTCCCAAAGCTCAACACAACACAAGGTGCTCGTTGCACACCACAGCACTGAAAATTCCAGCAGAAGACAACATTCACCAAAGTTCACCCACAGCCCCCCAAAAACCACCCATCCCTCAGATGCTTCCAGTCATTGTTAAACCAGACACCACGAGATTTTAGACACATAATTTTCATTGCCAGAATTTTTCATTAAAAACCCCCTACGTCCAGCCACACCTTCTGRYCCCTCACAAAAGCTGTGATTGCAGYAAAATCTCTGATATTCATTTACAAGGCCACCCAAACAGGGGGCTCGAGGCTTCTGCTGGGGCTGTGTATTTAACCACAACAAAACGCACGGGGCATTTTGATGTTTGGAAATGCCCAGAAGGAGATTTCTATTTACTTTCTCTTCCACAGTGCATTACCAAAGCCAGGAGCCTCAGTAGTCAGCAAGCCATTATTTATTTATTCAAAACATCTTTCATTTCCTGAGATGCAGTGTGTTATTTACAGGGCACACACTGTGTTGCTACACGAAGTAAATTCCAGCGGGCRGATTAAACTCGGGATACTTCACCCATAATGATATATCCTGATAATGGCCATTTTCAAAAGAGTTGCTAAAAATGTRAGTAAATATCTCACCGGTTTCGGGAGGAAATGCTCTGAAAGGGCAGGCAGGGCAATGGAGCTGCTGCCATAGGAGGGAGGGTTTGATGAATTAAATTTAATGGATAGACCCTTTGTTCCAAAGTTGATGGAGAGCGAGAGAAAGCTTTGGAAACAGAAGAGATAAATCTGCACCGAGCCCTTTGTTCAGATGCAATCTCGAATAAAAGTGGCCCATTTGCAGCTTTTGGAAAGGAGCCTTTCCTCATCAAGGCAGAGGAGCAGGCTTAAAATATTAATTGAATAAAATTCGAGTCTACATAAACCTTGAAAGCAGATGCCAAGAAATGGAATATATTGAAAACCTAAAGGTAAAGTGGGAATACCCGTGGGCAAGTTCCAGTGGGGAAATGTAGGTCAGGATCCTACTCCWCAAAATGCATCACCCATAATGCCCCTATCGAATGTGCAGAGTGTTGGTTTTACAGACAATGGGATTTTATACATTTTTTATGAATAGAAACCCTTGATGTGAGCAGCCAAACTTTATCTCCTCCCCAGTATTGTCATGAGCCCTTCCTGATCTTCATAAATGCTGATAAAACGCCTCTTGAAACTCTAATAATTGCCTGATAAAACAGCAAATTCACCAGTTTATCCAAGACAAATGCATTATGGACGCTGAACTGTCACAATTCTCCTCAAAAATCCCATTTCCATCTGTTTTTGTGATGCACACCTGTAGCTGCTCAGTAGGCAAAAATCAGACATTGGGAGGGGATGGGAATAACCCGTGAATTCACAGAGCACAACAGCAAAAGAGGTATTTAACACCAAAGTGGTGGTAATTACGATGAATTTAGAAAATCCTCTTTGTTTACAGAYCCTTTGAGCAAGGCTGGGCAGGGAGAGGGGGTGAGAACTGGGAATCCTTAACTGTAAACCAGAAGAGAAAAATGTCTTAGAGAAAATCAACTCCTCTGTAGTGGACTTTGAGAAGAACATGGCAAGAAAAAGAAACCTACATAATTATTACTATTATTACTATTATTACTATTATTACCATTATTACTAATATTACTAATATTATTGCTATTATTAAGAGTTAGGTTTTGAGTTAATAAGGATTAGGTTAATGCTTAATATCATAAAATAATAATAATAATAACATAATAATAAATACTCTAGGAATGATAAGGGCTGCTATGAACTTGACACACTGAAGTTTTTGCAGCAACCTCAGAGAAGTGTGTGGGTCCATCAGGAAGCCCCTGGTGCAACTGGTCTAAAACACTGAAACACTGCAAATCTGAGCCCTCTGCACTGCAAAAKTGATGCTGGACCACCAAATTCTCGTGCCTGAGCCTTAATTTGTCCCCAAAACAGAGGCAGGAATCTGACTTTTCGCTCTGAAGGTTCACAGAGATACAAAACCTCGTACAAAGGGACCCAGCTACTGCTTCGGTGAGAATAATTTAACCCGGGATAAATAGCGGTGATATGAGGGGTGTGGAAAGTCACAAGGGGAGTTAATAGGGAGAGAGGAGGTGCTGGGGACAAAGCAGGGAGCCCCAGCCACCTCCTGCCTTTTCTCTCTCACCACAGACTGAAAAATGGAAATCCAACCCCTAAAGGAAACCCCACAGAACGCTYGATTCAATGGGAGGTTTCGCTGCTGTCAACTGCAAACCGAAAAATTTTCCTGGCAAATTATTATTTACAAATTACCGTCACAAATTATTTACTAGTAAATTTTAAACTAGACAATTTCTTGAGCTTATTTTGT
The DNA here is from genome assembly GCF_030028575.1 of Malurus melanocephalus. NCBI lineage: Eukaryota > Metazoa > Chordata > Aves > Passeriformes > Maluridae > Malurus > Malurus melanocephalus. The sequence continues at coordinate 173,735 of NW_026623908.1, read as the reverse complement.
CTTATTTCACCCTTTCATTCTCTAAGATAATGATCAATTTATTGCCTTTTTGCTCCCACACTGCACTGGAGACTGCGTGGGCATAGTCCATGTTCCCTGCACCCRGTGTTCCATCTTGAGGCACAGATTTGTCTCTTCTGCAGCCAGAATTGCAACATTAAACACTATAATTGTAATCTCCTGGCCACAGGGCCAGATTTCCCCCTTCTGCCTTGACCAGGGGTCAACACTGATGTGCAACACTTCATCCAAAGTGTTTGGCAGCAACTACTGTGGGCAAAAAAAAATCCACTCTGCAGGATGCTCAGCCAGGACAGAAAAAAAWTKRAAAAAAAAAGCCAATTTGTGTAAAAAAATATGAAGGCTGTTATAAATAATTAAGATTTCACTCCTCTCARTTCTTTGAAAGAAAACAAAATAGTTTCCAAATATTTTTTTCTTTCTCCAAGCCTATTAAAAGCACCCACAATGCAATTCTAACAGATGTACACACACACACACAATGGGTATTTAAGATAACTTTCAAATTAATATCTTGAAATTCAAAGGGAAAAGAGAGAGAYGGAGAGAGAACCACGAAGCTCCCCTTTCCCAGCAAACAAAACTCTGTAAATCAAACTCAGCTTTGCCGAGAGGCAGGGAATTTGTGCTCCCCCCTGTGCAGTAACCACGGGCAAACACTCGCCCCCTCTACCATATGGCACAGCAGCCACAGCCAGCTCAGGTAGCAGAAGGGACTCCAAGAATGCAGCCTGACTTCCCAGCACATGAAGCATGGAAGGGTCGAGCTGTGCCTCATCTGTGTCCCTACAAAACCAGAAGCACTGGCATCTGCAATCCACAGCATCATTTGGCACAGCGTACAATTTTAAAGTAATTTTCAGGTTTTTTGTGTTGGTTGTTTTTTTATTTTTTTTTTCTCCATCCCCCCTCCCCTGCCAGTGCCACATGGTGATTTTTGTCCTTCGGAGAGCCAAAGGCAAACACAGGCTTGCTCAACATCCATTGTCAAAGGGAGAGGTTTCCTAGCAACAATGCCGGTATGAATGGAGCCCAAGTTCCCTTCCCGATCCCTGATGTGACATTAGAGCAATTTGTAACACGCAGAGAAGGGGAAAACAGGGACCTGAGAGTCCTGGCTATGCAGAGTCACCCAAAACAGCTGAAGTTCTGTTGGCACCACAATGACTGTGAGTGCTTTGAGGTGTAAGGTATGGTCAGAAGGAAATCCTGGAGTTTGATCCTATCCTCGCTCCCAGATTATCCCAGAGCCCAAGGAGAAGGGTGAGGATGCTGCCCACAGCCAGGAGAGCAGCCATCACCTCTGCCTCTCAAAGCACCATAAAAACCTCCGCTTTGACCAGATTAAACTTCAGGCAAACCCCACTCGCCCAAGGATTGTGGGATATTTAGGATGTGCTGGCAGCAGCAGAGAAATGTGTGCTCAGGAGCGCTATTCCCTACACAGCCCACCCTGCCAAAGGGAAGGGGGTGGAAACAAGGAAAAATGACATTAGGGCAGGGAAACACAGGGGAAAACCCAGAGAAAAACCAGCACTGAGTTCTGGGGGCTTCCCAGCAGCTGCTGCTTTGTGGGGATGGCTGCACCTCCTGCCCCTCACTGCAAATCACTGCTGTTCAGCCTTGATGGYATCAAACATCCCTTCTCCTTATTCCTTTTTATTCCTCCCACCCAGAGAGACAGAACAGGTCCTTTCCAGGAAAGGACCTGCAACAGAAATCAGAGAATCGAGGAACCACAGAATGGTTTGGGTAGGAAGGGACAGTAAAACCCACCCAGTGCCACCCCTGCCATGGGCAGGGACACCTCCCACTGGACCAGACTGCTCCCAGCTCCATCCAAACTGGCCTTGGACCCTGGCAGGGATGAGCCACAGGTGTCCCAGCTGCCCCCAGCCTCTGTTTGTAATTAGTGGTGTTTGATGGGTTCCTAAATTAATCCTCTCTCTTTGACAAACCAGGAGCCAAAGTGCTTCCCTGAGCTTCACCAACGTTAAACGCCAAAATCACAGGGTCTGAACGCTTCATGCTGTGCCCAACCAGGGAACAATGACCCCTCTCATCTTGAGTGGCCCCAATTCCCCCATACCCCAAATCCAACTGTGCAGTGCCTGCTGTAACTCAGGGAGGGAACACCCTGCATTTGTCACATCTAGAAACAGTTTTGGAGCTCATCATAAACTCCAGAGCTCCGGGCATGTTTATTTACAGGGCACCATGCAAGACATCTGTTCTGCCTGGCTTTTCCACTGAAAGGGAATTTATCCTTGGCAAACTGGTTTTGGGAGTCAGGAACTGGTTTCATGGCAGTCTGAGGGTTTGGCCAACACTATCATTTGGTTTGATTTTTGTCCCTTCTCCCAAGCACTCTGCCACGAAGAGGCCACGCTCAATCACCCRAGATGGGCAGCTAGAAGTGATTAAATAAAATTAAAACACTTCTCTGAGCAGTGGTGRTGCTTCTGACATATGAGGTTTGAAATGCTTTCTATGAATTTAACAGAGAGTAAGAAATCATCAGAAATATCACAGGGCTGAGACCTGGCCAGATGCCTCCAGAGCTTGGCAGGGTGGGTTATGGGACCACCACCCTCTCCTGAACATCACTGGGACACTCCAGGCCAGGCCAGCTGGGCCCAGCACACTAAAATTGCTGCTAAACCACATGGAAATCCCCAAAAACCTCAGAAATAAATCTGTAGGATTCGTATTTATTTTTTCCATGCAAGAAAAACAAAATATAAATCTTGTTTGGGCCTATTTTTTGCACAAATCTGTGGGGAAAGGGGCAACAGCCCTGCTAAGGGTGACACCACTGGGCACCAAGTTTTCCTCATCATGGCAAAAAAYAAACCCAGCCAGATRTGAGASRATAGCTCAAAAAWAMCCCAAATAAATRCAAACTTCATGCATYGAGGCATGGCTATCTTTTTTCCACTTGAAAAGAAAATATTATCTAAAAGCATTCAAGAAACCTAAATATTTACTTTAACAAAACATTTCCATTCATTACCGGGCGAGACATGGCAAACAAGTCTGAGTGAGTGAATTTAGCTGAACTCAGGAGCTGTGCAGGGTAATGACTGYGCTGACCAGCTTCAAAACCATATTAAGACTACTGATTATTTATTATGAAATGCCTGCACAGAGGGAGAGACCTAATTGTGTGATGAAGATCCCAACCCCTGTGGGTATCACAGCACACTGTACCTGTAAGAGTCAGGGCTCATTAGCCTAATCACAAAGAATAATACTGCGAGCAGAGCGCTGCAAAGGCACTGATTTTTTAYGTCCCACCAATTTCACAGAAACACCCTTTTTTTTTATTATTTTTTTTCCTCCTGGTTTGGTGGGGTTCTTTATCTTCTCTCCCTCTCTGAGAGCCTTCCCCCAAATCCTCTCTGCAGACAGCAGCACCCCCRGGCTCTGCAGGGCCAAAAAAGCTCAGCATCTCCTGCAGTCCCTGATTAATCATCTCCATCCTYTCTCCACGCTGCAGCCACGGAGCCAGAACAGGGGAGGGTGGCCAGCAGATGTCTGGGTGGTTGGCTTGGACAGGGAGCTTTTCCTTTGCATTAATCTTGTGCATATAGGCAGGGATGTTTTTTTATTCCCAGTCTCTAATATGTGTCACTGATGAGAATCTTCCCTGTTCTGCTGTTTTGGAATTCAGCTGTGGGTTCAGTCAGCTGCAATCCCTGCACCTCGTTGTTACAGATTTTTGGTGTAGTTGCATCAAATTTGGGATTCACACCTGCACATTTCCCTGCTGTCCCCTTTTTCTCATCCCTGCTCCCTTTCTTCCAAAAAACAACACTGAACAAAATTAATGCTGATTTTCATAAGAGGAAATATTGCAAGGCTCGTCTTCCATAAAACAACATTGAACAATTAACGCTGATTTTCACAAGAGGAGATATTGCAAGGCTCGTCTACCAAAAAACAACACTGAACAAAATGAATGCTGATTTTCACAAGAGGAAATATTGCAAGGCTCATCTACCAAAAAACAGCACTGAACAAAATTAACGCTGATTTTCACAAGAGGAAATATTGCAAGGCTCGTCTAACCAGGCTGGTTATCTATACCCATGTGGGAAACATCACAAGGCTGCATTTTGCACCTTTTCCCTCCWCCTTGTAAATAGAAAAATTCAGATTTGCTCACCAGAACCGTTTGGGCATCAGGGAGAGGTCTCATCCTTGCCACAGGATTTAATTGTGCTCGGTTCACTCTCGTGGCTGTGGGAGATTCACAGGGAGAGCAGATCCCTGCACATGAGATGGCTCCTCCAGGACATCCCACCATGGAGAAGGCCAGCCCAGAGCCCTGTTTTTTGGGAAAAACACTGTAAATGTGCTGGATTTTGGATCCTCACCGAGTGCTGTGGGATTTCCAAGCAAAGGGAAGAGCTGGTTCTGGAATCAGATTTTTCTGGAATCAATTTTTCCAGACTCTGGAGCTGTTGTCCCTGTCAGGGCACRTGTGCCAGGCCTGCAGGGACAGGCTGTTATCCCACTCCACGTCCTTCCAGCAGAAGGGAACCTCATAAATGCCTTTTTAACTCCGGGTTAATCCCCAGCAGCGCTGCTGCTCCACTGAAACCACAGAAATTCAGATGTGTGAAACCATAAACCCGAGGTTCCCGGCTGGAAAGGGCTCAGAGGGACGGTGTTGTTCTCAACTCAGGGGTTTGTGTCCCTGCCCTCGGTGTTCCCTGACCCCCCTGGCAGCCCCTCCCTGTGCCCTCCTCTCCACCGAGAGCAGTTTGGCACCAAAGCCCCAATGCCCAGAGAGCCAAATGCATCCCTGGGTACGTTCTGAGCTGCTGCTGCTTCCTTTGACTGCTCCAGAGGTGTCCCAGGGGCTCCCTGCTGCTGCCAAGAAGCCATGGCATCACTTGTATATTAATAATCACAATATATTCACAATATATTCACACACTCYGTAGGACAGAGCTCTGCTCAAAGCCAACACCTTCCTCATCCTCCTTCCCACACCCCCAGCTTTCCCATTTGCTGATCTACCCCCTCCCAGGGAGGAAAGGTCAGAGTGGGAGGGGAAGGATTTAGGAGCATTTTTCTTCTTAAATAAACAAACCCCCACATTGCTCAAATGATTCTTCATTTTCAACTCCAAGCTCTCTGCACAGCCCTTAGAGAAATTCTTGAAAATAGAAATCACAAAAAACTTTGTTCCTCATCCCATTACAGGATTTAGAGAAGAAAGATGCTCCCATTGAAGTTTTTGGAAGGGGAAAGGCAGAACAAGAGGTGCACAGAGGCAGCCCCAGCCAGCCTCAGGTGGGTCTGAGCTGTTTCACCGTGGCCAAAAGTCTGTTCAGAATCTGCAGAGCAAACAAGCGGAAAGACAGAGCTCCTGCTGGGCTGTAAAGAGCCTGGCTCCTGCTTTTATGGCATGGAAAAACCCAGGGAGGGGAGGGGAGGGCAAAAAGGAGCAGGGGGTGATGCAGACAAAGTCACACCGTGAGACAAGGTAAGGTATGAGCTCACTCACAGAGCTCCACTCTCTCATTTCCCACTCCTCAGGGCCTCCAGGAAAACACAGATTTTCAGGAGGGTTCAGGGTGTGATTTCACACCCAGCCTGGATGTTTTTTGCTGGATGGAATGGGGGAAAGGCACAGCAAAATTTGGAGATCACCACCCTCAGGTACCCAAAGAGAGCTAAARACCAAAGCATCACCAGCTCCAAAAGGACCAAATCCATCTCCTGCTACCCCTAGCACAGATTTGCTGCACCCTGAGTCCAGCTCAAGGACATTTGGACCGACCTCTGCTGCCCTGAACATCCAAGGAAACATTTCCAGCCCCTCATTTCTGAGCTGAAGTGTTTTACCCCCATCCCAGGACTTTCTGAAGGAAATCCCTCTGCACACACCCACAGGGGGTTTTGGGGTTGCACCCAGAGGTTGTGACAGAGGTTGCCAGCTCCCAAAGGATTTCCAACATTAAACCACATCCCACTAAGTCTTGGACCGCTCCACTGAAAGCACAGGAGCCAGAACATCTCAGGGAGACGATTAGAGAAAGCAGGCAAAGAGGTAGATTACATCTTTGCTCATTAAAGAAAGAAAATTCCTGTAAACCCGCACGAGCTTATCATAAAAGAGGGATTTTCTTTCCCTTGACAGCTTTTGTTCTGAAAAAGAAGAAAAAAAAAAAACCAAAAAAAAAAAAATCTTGTATACCTCAAAAGCAGACAAACAAACAAACATCCGAGTCACCTTGGGTTTTGGGGTGGTGGTTGTTTTTTCCGTTGCCTACTGCTCGCAGCATCACAATTTTCTCCGAGCATGAAAATAAAAATAATATTTTACATTAAGAAAGGAGACAACTTCAGATTTGACAAAGCTCTTTTTCTTAGTATCGACAAGCAATCATCATCCATCTTACAAATGGGTACTTGCCTCGGAGCACATCCACACCATCACTGGATTTCTGGTCCTCGGAGGACTGGGATAACAAACGAATCTGCACCGGCTTCAATGATTTCAAAGCTAATCAGAAGATAAAAAGGCTGGCAGGACAGCTGACAATACATTACAACCAACAACAGATCTGTGCAGGACATTTATGTATTTAAATTCCAGCCGTGGGGAAGCTTGGACACATTCCTTGAATACGGGGCTGAGGGAGCTGGGAGAGAAAAAGCAGGAATGGCAGAGCAATGACCCCAAAGAGGGATTTGGGGGTTCTCCTGCACCCCACAGAGCACCCACACCCTCCACAGTGTCAGCACCCCAAGGTGCCCARAGCCAGCCCACCCCAACTGGGTTATGCAGGAAAACCAAACAAATTAGAGATCTCAAATCCCAGTGACCCCTTCTGAAAATAGAAAACACAAAAAACTTTGTTCCTCATCCTATTTCAGGATTCCCTGGGAGACASGAAGAGTCCAAGGATCTACTTCCAGGGGACATCAGAGTAATAAAACCCAGCCCTTCTCACAGTCTGAGCAATCACGGAAGGGGTAAAACTATTTAAATAAAAGTAACKTGGGTAATATATCAAAAATTTCCCTGATTTTATATGGTGTCATCCTGGTCCAGAACTTGTTCCCAGGGATTTTTTTTCTGTGCCATCACCTGGAGCCTAAAGCCCCCTGCTYTAAGGAGGGTTCTTTCCATGGGTGTGGATATTGTGAACAAATTCAAAGCGTAAAATCTTGGTTCTTAAATCAAGCACAGCTTCCTCTCGTCACAGACGAATTTCTCTGCATTAAGGTCAGCGCCCAAATTCCTGTAAAACAAGGAAAATGTGCTCTGCACAAGGAAAATGTGCTGGATCCATGTCACCCTGACACTGTTTGTGTTTAGGAATCAGTATTTTGTGGCCAAAAAGAACCAATTCAGGTGTTTTTAGCCAGGTTTGTGTAGTAAAGCCTGTTCAGAATCCAATGTTCTTTGTGCCATCATAATGAGCTGGAATCATGGAGTGATTAAAGTTGGAAAACCTCTGGAGTCATCTGATCCAACCCCTCACTCACGCAGGGTCACCTCTGGAGGACATCCCTCAGGATCTTGTCCAGAGACAGCMCCAGATCAGTCACAGATTTCCATTTGCTGATGGAAAATGTAAAAATTCCTTCAGGGTTTACTGGGAAAACCCTCAAATTTATGGACACCTCACCCTTCCAAGGTGTTTGTTCTCCAGAGCAAGCGCCTACACCTGTCTGACCTGAAATGTGAGCAGCGGTAAAGAAATCAAAAAAAAAATCCAATTCCTCACGTCTCCATCCAAGGGAGGCACTGCAGGAGGAGCAGCCTGCATTCCCCATGGGCTGAGCAGAATCCTTGGAAAGGGAGCCCAGAGAGAGCTGCTCAGGGTATCTGACTCTGCCTCTGATGAGGAAACAGCTCCTAAAGAGGAGGTACCATCACCTCCTGCCTCTGGAAAAATGTAAGAACGTGGCTCAGCAAGAATTTCCCATTGTTCCCTTCACCTCCTGACTCTGGAGCTCAAAGTGGTGGAGGCCATTTTAAAGACAGAGGAATAAATTTAGATTTTGGTGGCTGATCCMAAGTTTCCCAAAAGCTTCCAATGGGAGAGGGATCACTGAGGGCAGCTGTAACTGGGCCAGGGGTGTTCAGATTCTCTGAAAATCCCTGAAATCTCTGTCAGTTGGCTCAGTGGGGCTCAGGAGGAATTTTGGTGGGAGCCCAGAATTCCTGATGATCCCTCCTGACACCAAACCTCTCCCATCAAATTCCCACTGGAATTTCTGCCCACTCAGAGCCATTCCATGGGGCTGCCACAGAGCTTCTCTACCCTGACTAAATCCCAGTTCCTGAGCAGAAAATAAACACGAGCCCTTCATCACCCATCTCCTCTCGCACAGATTGGTGCCAAGGATCTGCCAAAAAAACATCTGGAATATCCCCAAGATTGCCAGGGAAAGGGCTGATGGGCTGAGGGAAGCAGCTCTATCCCCCCCATAACAGCTTCACTAATTTATTACATTTTAGTCTTCGGTCAACTTTGAGACAACAACTGAAGAGTGAGTTTCCATTACAACATCCATCATCGTATCAACCTTATTTTTTGTGATATTTTGTAAATTACAATAAATTTGCTTTCTTCTGAATATTCAGATGCTTCAAAAGGTACCCAAAGGATGCAATTAGACCCTAGGGAAATATGCTATTATGTGCACATATCATGTTTTGCATAGGCTTTCCAGCATCTACATAATTTATGTTTTTCTGCATAATTTCCCCCTTTTTATGTTTCCTATGTGTTTGTGAGATAATGCAGGAGCCYGTTCTCTCCCACCAAAAACACAGAAGGAACTTAAGTCTGTATTCTCCCTTCACCCAATCTGCTTCACTTCCCACAAAACCCTCGGAGAAGCCCCTGGAGAAATYCTTTCATAAGCGCCAAACATCAATGCCCGAGGAAAAACCCAGAAGGTCGAGGCAGCTCTCAGAAAAGAACCAGAACCTTGTCCACTCCCATATTCATCTGGGCATTCTGAGGGGCCTCTGATGGATAACGTTGCAACGGGGAAAGCTTTTAAACTGTTTCTAATCCTCGCCTGGCGTTTGAGGCG
>NW_026623908.1:161957-164573 GCF_030028575.1 Malurus melanocephalus | reverse complement strand
AAAAAAAAAAAAAAAAAAAAAAAAAAAAAAAAAAAAAAAAAAAAAAAAAAAAAGAGGAGAGTTTTCAAGCAGGATGCAGTAAAAGGTGATGCCTGCTCTTCCTTTTTAACTCCGCGGGCTGGAATTTCTTATTTGCCGATTTGAAATTTATTTTAAAAAATTAAAAAGGAAAATAAAAAGGGGGAGGGGGTGAATTCATGCAAGTGACCCCTGGCCACAGACTGAGCCCCCACTCAAGTAATGAATTGTGGATATTCCTCTTTTTTAGGACGTGATGAACAACTCATGGGCTGAAAAATGTTATTTAATGTCTTTGGTTGGGTTTTTTGTGCTCTTTCTCAGGTACCTCACAGGGATTTCTCTTCCTCTGGAGGTCAAGGACAAGAAATAGGGACTGTGAAATTTGCACAGTCAAATTTGCACCCCCAAATCCCATCCTCAGTGCAGCCCTCAGCCACAGTGGCTGCTCCACCTGCCCCAGGTTCTGCAGTCATGGAAAGCCTGAGAAAACTTTCAGAAAAGTCAATCAATATATTGAATAATAAAAATGAAAATACCAAAAATATAAATAAAAATAATAGCCTTTCATCTTTGCACTCACATATTCAAGTGCTCAGAAGATTGAGCCTTTCAGCCTCAAAAATAAAAATTGTGAAACACAAAACCACATAATTCACCCATTGTCCTCAAAAAACCAAAATAAATCCAGCCTAATAGAAACAACCACTCCCAAACACAGTCCCTGCAAGTGAAATTGGGAGGAAGAAAACSCACATTTCCCTTTGTGCCTTCCCCAGAATATTATGGGCTAATCCACTTGTTTAAAACTGACTCCTGAGTCCATGTAAAATCAGTCATGGAGCAGCAAAGAGACATTATAAGAACATTTTCTTGTCCACAAACCATGACAGCCTTCAAATTGCCAACAAAAAAAAACCCMAAAAAAAAGTCTCCTGTGAATAAAAGAAAATATTTCTGTTGTGAAACATGCAGCGTGAAGCAGCAGGAATAAAATAATCTGGTAAAATTTAAAGAATAAGTTTCTTTGTAGAAGACATGAGAGAACACCTGCTGCTTGCCTTATTTTTTATTTATTATAATTAATTAAGTTCAAACTAAGCAGTATGCAGATGAGTAAAAACAAACAGCCCCACAAAAATAAAAAAAAAATTACTACTTGTCATTAAAAAGTTCATTTGAAGTCGAGAAACCGTATGATTAATTAATCAGAACAGAATCTGCTTGCTTGAAAGCCTATTGACATATGTTTTAAAATCGTTTGTGTAATTCAAGATAACGAAGAGCAAGGAGCTCTTTGAGACAGAAATGATCACAGTCACTGGTTAAATAAAAATTATTTTGAAAATTAAAAATACAAAAGAGCAGGAAAAATGCCTTTCAGAGAAGATTTCTGTTCATTCCAGCAGCTCTTTCCTCAGGAATCAAAMCCAGTGGAGCTCGCTCATCCTCTCCTCCTTCCCTAATAATTTATGAATAAGCTCATCTCACACCCCCCAGCAAACACTCATGGATTCCATATCTCCAGCCTGTATTGATAATCAATTTYCTAAGGAGCTGAAGGACTGGGAAAAGCTGGAGGTTTAGCCAGGGTAAAAGGCACTAAAAGGAATTCTTTTATTCTAATGAAAGCAAAGACTGTAGGGTCAAGTCTGGGTTTGGGGTGGTRAGGGAGGTGGAATAATAAAAGAAGTTTACTCAGGAAAAAAATGAGATGTAGAGAGGKGAAAGTGGGGTTTGGGAATGGGCTCATGGTCCCTGCATTTACACTCCTCTCAAGCCCTTTCCAAGAAAAATTGGGAGCAATTTAAGATTCCTCTCATCAGTGTGGGAGAAACACATTTCCTGCTTCAAGCTCCTGAAATTGTTCAGCCCCACCTCGGTACCTCTAAGGTGGGCAGTCAGCTCCTGAAAGCATCAATCCCCTCTTATCCCCATAAATATTGCTCTGATTCTAAATTATTTTCAAAATGAAGCTGCTCAGGAATCACCAGATCCTTGAGGTTGGAAAGGATCTCCAGGATCGAGTCTGACCACCAGCCCAGCCCTGGACCTTGCAGCCTTTCCTCCAGAGGTCAAACTCTCATATTTCCCCRTGGAATTGGAAAATTAAAACAAACYYATGAGAATTCTGTGGGATCAACTCCACYTTTCTGTCGTGGGCAGAGCAGCTCCTCCCCTGAAGGAGCACAGATTAGAATTAATCTCTTAAAAAGGATTTTAACATAAAAACGACACCAGAGAAGCTGGAAAAKATGAACTTCCTTCCACCTCCGCCTTTCCTAAAGTATTTCATTTCTGTTTCTCCTTCTGCAGCATCAGCATCCAAACCAGAACTCACCTAAATCATGGTCATGCAAGAAATAAAAATCCCTTACAAATCTCTTTACCCAAAGGAAAACAAATTTCAAACCAAACTCTTTTGAGCAGTAACCACCACGGAGCTCATTGGGTGTAAAATCCCCTCGGGGAAAAAAATATAAATAAAAATCAACACAGAGAAAACAAAGTAGAGCTGAGTCCTTCGAATTGCCTGGTGCTCCTTGGTCATCTCAGACCCATCAAAACTAGCTTTTTGTCATAAAAAAAAAAAAAAAA
>NW_026623908.1:156849-161898 GCF_030028575.1 Malurus melanocephalus | reverse complement strand
AATGTCAGAAAATTCCCAGGCCAAAACACTCAAAGCATTTAAGCCAGCACTAAGAAACGGCAGCCAAGGATAAATTTTCCTCCTCCCTGAATTGTTTGGCACCTGTTGGGCATCTCCTGCTCCTCAGATTCACAATCCARGCAGGAACACTCTCCCTGTTTCACATGAAGTGCCCAGGGATGTGTTTTTTGGTTTCAGAGGGGTGCAGGAGAGACCCCGAGCAGTTCTGACCTCTCCCCTTTCCTGGCAGGGGCTGTGCTCCCCAGACACAGCCCAGAGTTTATTTTCTCACTCAACTTTTTTATTTATAGTATTACAAAAATAAACGTGACATATTTAGGGGATGGGTCATATTTTAAAAAAGCTCAACCAAGGCGCATTTTGAAGTTTTTATTTTTAAAGTTTGTCCTTTTTAAAACAATTTCCTGAGTGGTTTTTCATTTTCTATGATTAAAAAAAAAAAAAAAAAAATCTATCTCCATGTCCAGATTTTTTACCTTTCAGCTGCCATCTCCAAAGAGCAAATTAGCAGAGGCCCTTATGAATTTTACTGGACTAAGAACAACACTAAAATTCCCCTTTCATAGCCAAGAGAGAGCATCACTGGAAGTCTGACCTGACTCTAAAAGCAAATGCACTTTTTTTTTTCAGGTTCCTACACACAGCACAAAATTTGAAGCACACTAAGCACAAAAATTTAAAAAGAAAATATAAAATCTGGATTTAAATCCAGCTGAGCTACAATGAGTTAATTTCCTTGATAAAGATCCAGACTGAAGGGCTGCAGCAGCTCTGGGAGTGCAAATATCACCTTTGTATTTTGGTGGGTGCTGAAGAACATCAGCACAGCTCAGAGAGGGAGAAGATGGGGTGGGGATTGTGGAAATGGGATTTCATCATCACTGGGGTGAATTCCCCACAAAATGACAGCAATAGGCTGGGTTTGGACCATCCTGACATCCCCAGCACCTCTCCACTAATGGCACGTCCAACAATGGCTGTTTTTAAAATATTTTAAAATATGTGAGAGGGGTCTGGGAGTGCCCTGCAATAAACCCCAGGAGTGTCAGTGTCTGCTCCCATCCCTGCCCTTTTGCTCTGCTCTGCCTTCCAAAGTCCCCAGTGCTGGTATTTCCCTTTTCCCTGGAAATGAGGGTTCTTTAGCAGCTCCCTGTGCTGCTGCTGGCCCAGCCCCATGGGACAAACCAGGTTAAAACCCCGCTTAGAGCTCCCTAAACCAGCTCTAAAATCATCAGTGTGACCCCACTGAAGGATCCCCAGTGTGTGATACCCMCCCCAAATCCTCCAGGCAGCACTGGCACATCCCACAGGCACACCCAAAACACCCGGAAGGTTCTCTAAACAGTAATTCCATTTGTTGCATCCCCTGCTTTTGAGCACGCAGRTATTTTCTAAAGTTACCCTCGGAAATGGAGCAGCACATCTGTCTGTGGTCACTGCCCTTGTCCAAATCTGCTCAGCTTCCACCAAAATGTTTCCACTGGCTTTTCCCACAAAACTCATGGGATGTCCAAATCAGGATGGGCCTCGTGTGGATCTTTCAAAGATGCTCCTTGCACGTCACCGACACCCAGGGCTTCGTTTTGGGACAGAAAATTGCAAACTCTCTTGACCTCTCTTTACTCAACAAACTCATTTACACACATGGGGTCATCTGTTAATATTGATGGAGAGCAGATCCCAAAATTGGGAGCTCCACAATGCCCAGCCCAGTGCTCAAAAATCCTGCACAAAGTTACCCACACCTCCTCACTGACATAAAAATAAAACCCTAACCAGAGCCAGTTGTAATAAAGCAATGTGTGGAGAGGGGGAAAAAAACCAGAATATTATAATTGATTATTTAGTGCAAAAAAAAACCGAGGAAAATTATCACAGGTGGTGATGGCAGATGCGACAGCCCAGGAAACTTGGCAAAATATGGATTATATTTGATTACTGATATGGATACTTCCATGGTGATGGTCCAACTTCTTCTAAACCCTTCCAACAGCAAGGAGATACAGGTAATAATATAAAATTGCAGTTACAGAATTTGTCTTCCATTTTTTTTTTCTTTTTAACTGCCTAAATCTCTGCAATCGATAGCAGCTGCTGTGAGATATTAACAGCCCMAGCAAAGCAATGAAATCCCTCCAGTAAAACAATGGCAGCACTGAAATGTTTGAAAACTGCTCATCATTGTCAGGTCCCAAACTGGATGTGTGACCACAGGAAAGACACCACCACACAGATTTCATCATGGCACACAGCCAAAGCCACTGGATTTGCAGGCAGTGAATTAAATTATATTATTATAGTTAATTAGTCAATGCTAATTGATTTTCATGRTATTTTTAATTTCCTGTTCAGTAATATTTTAAGATTTTTGGCTGGTGGGGTTTTGGGGAGATGCTGGCGTGAAAACCTCACCTGGGGACAAACTTGATCCTGATGGTTCAGGGATTTCTGGCCATTTCCCATCTCTGGCAGTGCCCAAGGCCAGGCTGGACATTGGGGCTGGGACACCCTGGGACAGTGGGAGGAGTCCTTGCCATGGATGGGGTGGCACTGGATGACCTTGATGTCCCTTCCCACCCAAACCATTCCATGATTCTTTGTCCTGTTAAAGCATTGAACAGACCCCACTGACCACAGCTGATGAAATCCTCGTTCATTGTGCTGCACATTTGAGTCAAAAAAAMCAAAAAACCCTATAAATCCAAACTAAGGCTGCTGGTTAATCTTCCCCGTGATGTTTTACAAGACAAAACAATGACAACAATTTCTTTCGGTGGCAAACCCTTTCAAGGCCAGTTTCTCCAGTAAAATTAATTAATCCTACACTTTTTATACAGCTGAAAGTAAAGAGTAAACAATTATAAAGGGTTTATGTTTGGAATACGCCCATCACCGGTGCATTCATTACCATCACAAAAGGTTTTTGTTTGGAATACACACATCACTGGTGCATTCATCATTTTTCAGGAAGTTTTCTTAATCTGCAGGCAGGAAAAATTCTGGGAAGCACCAGAGCATTCTTGCAAACACTGAGGAGGAGCTGAGCAAGGGCTACAGGACAAGCACGTGCTGAGCTCTGGAAAAAAATTACTCTGAGACCCCAAATTTGTGCTCACCCACTTTATCCACCTTTGCCTCTGTTAAGAGCAAAAAAATTGTTCTTCATATAGCTCCAGCTTCACCCTTAACCTCCTGAAGGATCACCAAAGAAATACACCCCTGGTAGCCAGGARAGCTCCCAGAGGTTTATCTGGAGTGGCTTCAGCGTTTTATTTCACCTCTCTGAAATATGGACCAAATATGAGCCCTYGCCTCGCACAAATCTTCTACAAATCTCCCTTTGTTCAGAGCCTTTGGAAAAAGAACCCTGAAAATTTAATACAATAAATCTCCAGGGAGAAAGGGGAGGTGGAATGGCCCAAAACCAACAGAAAAAGGTGATTTCAGGGCACAATTCTGGACCTGTGTCCAGGAGCCACCAAGAGCTGCCCACATGGACCTGAAGGAAAACATGGAGCAGGCAGGGTGGGCTTATCAGCCTAACCCTATAAAATAAATAAAATAAATCCCCCATTGGCCTGGACATCAGAAAATCTCCACCTCCCATCGCAAAGAATAGAAATAAACTGCAATAATATTTCTATTTAAAAAAAACAAACGAAAGCCCTTGAGCCATCCCTCCCCTCGYGAGCAATCGGGATGGTTTTCTCTTTCATGCTCTGCTTTTCTTTTCTGTGCCATGAATTTGCATTTTCTCAGCTGCCTAATTCCAGCTACRCTGGTGKTTTTGTTGTTGTTGTTTTAATATAAAATCTCTGTGGTTGGTGGAGGAGTCAGGAAKAGGAGATGCACTTCACCTGCTCACGTGTTTCCAGCATCCTCATGGTGGAATTGGCCCCTCAGAGAGACAACTTTTAAGTTGCTCTAAGACCTGCTCTAAATTTCTCTTCACAGAGTTGCATAAAAAAAGCCAAAATTCCTCATTTACAGCATCTCCTTTAACCCATATTTTATATAATTTTCTTGTTTATCAACAATCAGCCCTCACTTCCACCCACCCACGTCCAGCAAGGAAACCCCTCCTTCATTTTTGCGCCAACTCACATTCAACTGAACCATAAAAGAGATTTCTAAACCCTATAATTTTGGGGAATCTCCTTTTTCACCCAGAGATTAAATCTCTACAGCTCAGGGACACTTGGAGGAGTTTGTCTCCATCCTCGCCTACATCCCAGTGAAAAAAAAAAAAAAAAAGAACAATAAAATCCAAAGTAGGGTCTTTTTCCCAAACTGACAGCAATGCAGGGGGAGGGTAATGTGTGTGTCCTGGAAGTCAGTAATTACTCAGTAATTCTGAGGCATCCTTTATCCCAGAAAATTGATGTAATGGGTGTGAAGGGTTCACATGAGACAAATACACAGCAAAACCATGTCTGAACAAGGGCTGCAACGGAGCATTGGCCATTATCTGCCCCTTCATCTCTGAATAAACAGAATAAAACAACTTTGGATGTTAAATAAACCCCCAGCTCTCCTCTTGATTTGTTACATCCATCTCATTCCTGCCAATATCTCACTTGAAACTCCATCTCATCCAGGCACAGCCATTCATTCCCCAGAAAAAAAACATTCCTGTGATGCAAAAACGAGCTGTGATTTTGCAGCAATTTGATATTCAGTGGTTTCCCAGCCCTAAATGGAGTTCTTGTGCACACGAACAGTCACTGTTCCACCATTCACTGATAAATGACAYCAAATTAACAGCAATCAAAGCAGGGCTTCAGCTGCTACCAAAGTGTTGATTAAACACCAGTTCTGGGCTTTGCTGAGCAAAGGAAAATAAGGAAAAATATTTGATGGGGCTTGGAGCAACCTGGAATGCTGGGAAGTGTCCCTGCCCATGGGGTTTAAGATCCCATCCCACCCAAACAATTCCATGATTCCAAAATGAGTCCAGCCTGTCACCATTCCCTGGTTTTGTCAACTTTGCTTCCCCAAAATGAGATTTTCACCATCCTCACACCTCAT
>NW_026623908.1:141326-156752 GCF_030028575.1 Malurus melanocephalus | reverse complement strand
ACCCTTTTTGCACCACATCCTAGACCAAAGATCTGCTGGTTCTGCAAAAAAGTTTGGGGAAGGGATGTCATTGTCACTGCCCTGTAACTCCTGCTTGTTGCTCCCCCTGATCCTTGGGATACTTTTAACCTTTTTATGGATTAATTTCCCTTACACACCCCAGCCTGGGTGCTGCCATTTCCCAAGACAAATTTCACTCTAAATTGTCACAGAATTTTTTCATCTGATCTTTCCCTGTGTATTTGGGGAATTGAAATTCCCCAGAGCTGGATAAAGCAAGGCCATCAGCAGCCCACTGCTCAGAAGCATCCAAAAAGGATTTGAAATCCTTAAAACAAGGCTCAAAATAACACAAATATCAATTGCAGCCTCACCAGGAAAGCGATACRGAATCTGAGTGTGTTTTCCTAAATCCATGATGAAGGAATTCCTTGGGTTGCATTGCCCTGGTTCCATTCCCCTCCTTCCCTGGGCAGGGTCTGTTCCCTTCCACCAAAGCCACCAGCAGGGAACAAGAAATAATTTATAAATATAATTATTTATAATAACAATTTATAAAACAACCTGTTTGTCTTCAAAGATTCCCAATGTCCAATTTGCATCAATTGCAGGAGGAAGAGACAGAAGAACTGGAGTTGGGAGGTGTTCTCAAAAATATAAGGCAMGATTTTAATGATAAAAAGCCCAAAAAGAAGTCTTCCACATGAGAAATTTTGAAAACTTTCATATGTTTTTATAATGCAGCCTGGAGCTTCAAAAATGGCATTTTTCCTATTTAAAAAGGGGGGGAATAGGTAAATAAAAAGCTCAAATAGCCCATAACAAAAACCAGTGAAGTTTTTGCTGTTCTTTAATTTCTGAAGGCAGTGCAGTTGTGTTTGCATCCACCAGCTCTGAACTGGGCTCAGGAAGATTCCACRTGGATTCCAGTTATCCCTCCAAAGGTCCCCTGCTGATGGCTGCAAGCAGAACTGAGGGAAACAAACTGGCAGGGAAAATATTTGCAAATATTTCAATAGTTGCCAATTTTCCTGATGTTATAGAGAGCAGGGCTGGAGATTTTCTTCAAGCCTCAGCTTTCACAGGCAGCGATTAAATGAGAATCAGAGCCTTCCTTCAGATAAGCAAGAAAATCACCAGTCCCCAAAGTTGCAAAAAATTCTTGTAAATGTGTTCCACTGACAACAGAGACTCAGAAAATTAAAGGCCAACCTTAAAAAAAAATAAAAATCCTCACAACCTAATTTTTTTTGTTATTAAGTAAAACTATTTTTTAGAAGTTATTGTTGGCAGCTTTTCTGCTTCATTTTTGAAAGTTTTTTTTGGGCTTGTTTGCACTCTGCACGCACAAACATTAAATAAATTAATAATAATCAGGCCAGAGAGAGTTTCTCAGTGAAGAAGCTTTTCCACATGTACCAGAAATAAGGGATTTAACATCCTCTGGTTTCTTCTTCTGTGTACAAGGTTTGTCTTGGGGCTTCCACTGTCAGTGGGGAGAGGGATTTCTCCAGAGGGATTTCTCCAGAGGGACTGATGGAAGGAGAAACCTCTGCCTGCAGCTGCCTCTTTCCTTCTCCCCTGTGACTGTGGGAGAAGCTGAAATCCCGTCCCTAATTGCCAGTTTCCCAAATCCCAGCTGCAGGGACCATGCCGCAAACCACGAGGAGCAAATTGTCCAATCTGGGGTTGAGAAATCTCAGTTTAAATAATCCAAGGAACAGGCAGTGACCACCAGCTGGGACAGAGATGCACAATTAAACTGAAATAACCAACAGACAGAAAAATCCCCTAATTTTCTTCTTCAGGCAATTTCTACGTACACCGCACTGTGCATAGCTGGGACAACCCCAATGACACAATTTAAATGTCTTCCCCTCCTTTTTTCCCCCAATAATCTCATTTTTTCTCATCTCAAAAAGCCCGGAGATGACAGGAATTTTGAAGACCCTGATGACAGGAGCTCTGGGAGCGAGCCCTGCCATCCCATCCCAGGTTCAGGCTCTCACCAGGATGGGCTGGGCTGGGCAAAAGCCGGGGGAGATGCCTGGAACTCATCGCTCCTGGCTCACCTCCAGTCAGCCACTRAAGAATCAGCCCCGCTAAAGTTCACGCCATCAGCACCGAGATGTGAAATGCAGGGGGAAAAAAACATGGGAAATGTTAGATCTGCAGGGAAGAGTTTGATAAATGTTTAAGGGAATGCCTGCTCTCCAGATCCTGCTCCTGCCCRTGAAATTGGGCTGTGTCACGGAGTTTGTCATCTCCCAAACTCAGTTGTCTCAATGAATTTTGTGTGTCCTGGGTGATCTTCCCATGTTTGCCCATCCTGGCTCGGGGCAGAGCTGCCTTGTGAGTTCCTTGAATCCTTTCCAACCCTCTTCCCCTGCTCCTCGGCAGAACACAGAAAACACCTTTAGCGAGCGCCTTTATTTCCGACTCAATTGATGCCTAGCCAGCCTGGCAACCCCATTCAAAATGCAAATGGAAAATCCATTCTGGAGACGCCTTTTGCAGCTTTTACCTCTTTCAGACACATTTGGGGTGGGCTCCTCATTGTGAGGCAGAGCCAGGCATTTATGGGGACACTAAAAGCACGGTCTGACCCCGAGAGAGCCCACTGGGAGGAGTTGAGTGTCCCCAAAAAGCCGAGTGGAGCGGGGCTGTCACACGGAACCATCCCACCACTCATTTGTTAATTGTTCAGCCGGAGAGGGACTGAGGAGCAGCAGAATTGGTGTAAAAACACCGAAATTCTCATCCAAACCAGGCTGGGTGGGGYTCGGAGTATTGGGATGGTGGAAGGGGTCACTGCCCATGGCGAGGGTTGGATGAGAGGAGTTTTGAAGACCCTTCCAATCCAACCTGACCCAAACCAAATCCCATCATGGATTTATTAATGCATGGCAAAAGAGACCTGGAAGGGCTGGAATGTGTCCAGGGAAGGGTCTGGAGCCCCAGGAGAGGCTGAGGGAGCTGGAAAGGGGCTCAGCCTGGAGCAAAGGAGGCTCCGGGGGGACCTTGTGGCTCTGCACAACTCCTGACAGGAGGGGACAGCCGGGGGGGTCGGGCTCTGCTCCAGGGAACAGGGACAGGAGGAGAGGGAACGGCCTCAGGATGGGACAGGGCAGGTTTAGGTTGGATTTTAGGAATAATTTCTCCATGGAAAGGGTTCTCCAGCCCTGTCCCAGCTGCCCAGAGCAGGGGTGCAGTCCCCATCCCTGCAGGGATTTCCCAGCCCTGTGGATGTGGCATTTGGGGACACGGGGCAGTGCTGGGGATGGTTGGACTGGATGATCTAAAAGGGCTTTTCTGGAACAATTCTGGGATTCAGTCCTCTAAAGCAAGAAATGCCATGATGTCAAGCAATGAAAATRAGAAAGATTGAATTTCTGGATTCACTAAAACAATAAAAATCAGAACAAAAATAATTAAATTGCAGCCAACAACTTCAGAAATGTGTCTGGATCACACATCCCTKCAGAGATCCCCCTCTGGCCAAGACACCAAACCCCTGTCCTGATCTTTTGAATAAATCATTAAGGCTTTAGGACCCCATGAGCTCTCCATCAGTAAAAGTTGCACTCAGCACCTTTGACTCCCAAAATTCCAGCAATACTTGGAGAAGTTGTATCTTGTGGACCCAACAGAAAACTGCCAGCAGCCCAGGAATGTGCAATCAGCAATTAGGACTATTTAATACTCCCAGATAGAAAGGAAAAAAAAAAATCAAAAAACCACACATGGAAAAGTGAGATTTATCAGGCAGTTAATTGCCAAGCATTTTAATTTAAGAGTTAGGAAAGTGTAATTCTAATTATTGCCGCATTATGCAGTCATACATTTTCATACTCATGTAATATAGGACCCTCGGAATGACATGACACATTTTAATTAAAACACAATTACTTATTGACGATTAGATCTGTTCAAACAGAGCCTCCCTTCCAGAACCTTTCCCCGTGTTCTTCACTGCTGAATGGCACATCAGAACAGGAAGAGCTCAGATGTGATGCAGCAGGATTTTTGGGAGGTGTTAATTCCTTTTCTTTATATGTTTATTTTTTTAAAACTGTGTCTCTATATCTCTGGAATGGCATAAAGAATTGTAAATAATACAGATCTCTCCTTTAATTATTGGATAATCTGTGACTTTGTTTCCTTTTTTGCCAACCACAGAAGGAAAATTCACCTCAGTCTYTCACTGCTCATCACACTGAGCACAAGACCCATCATAACCTTCCTATAATTTCCATTATTCTTTTCCAATTTAAATTTTCCATTCACCAACAGATCCCAAAACAAGCCGAGCTTTTAGCAGGAGGAAGCTTTGAATCAAACAAAAGAGCCAGGTGGGTTCTTGAAAGATACTTCTCCACAGGAATATACACAAATCACACCTTGATGATMTTTTTCAGTGAATTTTTCCCTCTTTCTAGCCAAAACACTATCTTAGATTTTCTTTGAGAGCACATGAACATTCAGATTTACCAGCAAAACCAACTGAAGCAATTTCTTAAGCAAGTCCAAACCAACACAACTTGTTTTTCAGTTGTAAACAGAAAAAAAATGAGGATACATCACAATTTTAACCATTTTTCCCACTTAGTGTGTTATAGAGAACGTAAAATAGCCTGGAGATGGARCAATAAATAAGAAACTTGCAACAAGTTGACTTAAAATCCCACACACAAGTGCAGGAGACCTCTCTGACTCCCAAGGAAACAAAAACTCAACCTCAGTCATCCCCTATGTTACAAAGCCACAACCCAAAAGTTGATTTTTGGTGGCAAACCCATGCTCTTTTCCCCAAAATGCTCTGTTTTAGTTGTCARCCAACGAAAGGAGCAAGAAAAACAGAAAATATTTCCTTCCTTATCTCTGGCATTGAGGATCACAACTGACAACAACAGCACTCCACACCTGATTCTTGTGGGTGTTTTCTTCTATTTAAGGGCTTGCTGCCACTAATTAAGGCCCACTCTTAATTAGTGCTGCCACTAATTAAGGCCCATAATTAAGGTATTGAGCAGATTGTATCCCTCTGCTTAGAGAACAGTGCATCAGTTAGACTTTTCAGCAGTTAAAACATTTGATTTCTTCCTTTTTCTCATTGATTTTTAGTACTGTGACATMTCGGCCTGGCCTGTTGGACAGGAGCCCCTGGTCTCTGTAATAAATAACAGGATAAATAAAAATACTAAAATTCCAAAGGAAATACACCTGGGGTTAAATTTAGCTATTTAATATCATTTCTTTCAGAAGCCCACGCTGGAATTTCATCTCACACTTCACTATTTTTTGCATAATGGGATTTTTATTATTTATACCATTTTTTTTGTTTGTTTTACAATTATTCAACTTTTACCTGGCCATTTGCCAGATGCTTTGGTGTCCAATCCCTGGAAAACCACCCAATAAAACCCTCCCACCTCCCCCGTGCCTTCAGGAGTGGGAACGATTTAACCTTCATCAGAAATTCGAGGTTTGGTCTGCAGGGAAAACATTTATGGAGCTACAGAGCTATTCTGGGGTAAATGACAGAGCTGAACTTCCCAGTGACTCAGAATCCCAGCCAAACCTGTCCTAATTACRAAAGAGCTAATTGTAATTCCTTGGGAGATGACAGCTGCCTTATAACATCAGAAATGCAACTTTTTGCCGTGGCTGCAAATAACTCAGCTCCTTCTCTCCCAGGGAAAACTCGGGGAGCCACAGAACAGGGGAGAAAATGGAACACGGGCATGTTCCAAAAGGGATTTTCTCCAGGATGGATGAGAGAATTCCGTGGTGATCGGCAGCAAACAGGGAAGGCAACCTGGAAACCTCTGAAGGCAGCAAGGGGGAAAGGAAGAGTTTTGCAGGGATTGGCAAGAGGGAGGATGGTGAAAAACTGGGAGGAGCTGTTGGCTCCCTGAAGGGYAGGGAGGGACAAATCAGAGGGGTGGAAAATCATCAACCGTGAGTCCTATAAGAATGGGGCAGCTGTGGATTTATGGACAAACTGGGGAAGGAGAGGCTGAAAAACGGTGCCAGGGAAAGGGAATGGGGTGCCCTGGTTGAAGGAAAGTTTGATCTGATCCAGCAGTGCCCTGGAGTCAGGAGGGACATCCCTGAACTGGGGAATCAGAGCAAACAGCACTGGTGGGACTGGGGGGATTGTCCTGTCCTGCTCTGGGGCAGCCTCGCTGTGAGTGCTGGGACAACTCTGGGTGCCAGGATATAAAAATGACATTAAATTACATTAAATTGTGGAGAGTGTCCAAAGGAACCACGAGAATGGGGAAGGGCCTTGAGGAGAAGCTCTGTGAGGAGCAGTTGGGATGTTCAGCTGAAGGAGAGGAGGCTGAGGGGACACTCATCAGGAGCTGCAGCTTCCTCAGGAAGGGGAAAGGGGGACACAGGCACAGATCTCCTGTCACTGGTGACCAGTGACCCGAGGGAAGGGCTGGAGCTGTGCCAGGGCAGGTTTAGGTTGGATTTTGGAAAGGTTCTCCAGTCCCCAGAGGGTGCTGGCACTGCCCAGGCTCCCCAGGGAATGGTCCCAGAGCTCCAGGAGCATTGGGACAGCGCTGCCAGGGATGCACTGGGGGGATTTTTTGGGGGTCTGGGCAGGGCCAGGAGCTGGATCCATGATCTTGTGGGTCCAGCTCAGGATATTCTGGGATTCTGTGATCTTTAAGCTGGTGCCAAGGACAGGACACGATCAAATGTCACTGCTGCCAGCTCCCTGCACCATCTCCTGGCTGTGAGTTGGAACTGGAGTTCTTTAGGTCCCATCAACCCAAACCATTCTTGGATTCTGTCATGGTTACAAAAAGCTCCTTGTAATCGGGATATGCAGGGAATTCTCAGCAGCAGAAACAATTCCTCACCTGTAGGTGCCAAATTTAAACCATTCTCCCCAACCCCATACCCAGAGGGTAGGCACGAGGAATTTGGGGCAAGGAAAAAGAAAATAGAATGTGGAGAGAGGGAAGCTTTTAGAATATACTCATTTTTGAGATTCACAAAGGGGCAGTGACAGCTGCACCCCAGCTGATTTCACCAGGGCAGCGAGGCTTTTTCAAGATGGTTTTGCATTCTCCACGTGCAGGGGGCACCCAGGGATGATGTGTTTGCAGGGATGGCATTTCTTAAAGGAAGACAAAACCAATCAGTGATTAATATATAAAAGCCTGACACTGTGTGTAGGGATGAAAAAGAAATTACAGCTCCCACTATGCAAAACCTGTGGGGAAGCCCTTCAGTCTTCCCAGCATGAACAGGCTGGTGTTGAATATTCCCTAAAATCTGGTTACACATGTTTACTTCCAGCTCCTCTGAAAATGATGATGCAGGACATGCTTTTTTCCCTGATTTATTTAATTTTTGTGGCTCTCCAGTCACCAATGCAGATTTTTCTCCCTGTATTCAGAGCTGAACAGGCTGGTTGTGATCTGTGAGATTCCACTATAGGAGTTCCAGTTCTCAGCCCTTTTGAGGAGGAAATCCTTCCCAGGGCAGTTTTGTGGGRTATTATTGGGATATTTCCTGGTTTTCAGGCAGTGGATCTCATGCACCTGGAAAAAAATGGTCACACGAACATCCTCAGAGGGTTAAGATGGGAGCACATGCAAACACACTTCAGCTGACAGGAAATTTGTTTTAAATTGATTTAGATTTCGTGTGCGAGAGAAATGGGATGAGTGGAAAATGCACTTTTGAATGCCTGAGGAGGAAAACAGTTGGGATAATTGGGATATGACATCACAGTGGTCTGGAAGGGATGTGATCTCATATTTTCTCTTCATTGCACCGTATCCTGCAATGGGAGGGTCAACAGTGTCATTTGTTGCCGATGTCCCACTGGAATTGGCTCCAAACCTCATGGATTTTCACCTAAAATCTGTGGATTCAATATTCAATATGGGCATGGAGAGAGGAGAAAGGAGAGATGATTATAATGGTTAAAATTTTAAAARATAAAAGGAGCAAAATGTACTGATTACTGACCAAGTTTGATTGAAAAGGAGAAATTTGTCCAAATAATAATCCCCTGTTCCACCTCTGTGCTGGCTGGGGAATGGCAGCACCACTCCCAGCTGATGGAAAACTCCTGGGAATGTTTCAYCTCAGGGCTTGGAGCAGCCTGGTCTRSTGGAAAATRTCCCTGCTTATGGCTGGGGAGTTGGAACAAGATGGTCTTTGAGGTCCCTTCCAAAAATTGGCAATTTTCAGGTTTTTCACTCTGCAGCCATGGATTGAGTGAAACCTTTCCCGTGGTTAAAAATGGTCTCTAAGCAACAAGCACTGAAATGTTTYCAAATCTTTTTTCTTGACCCAGGATTTGTGCTGAGTTAGATGAGTAAATACTGGCATGACGTGACATTCCTGTTATTTATGTTCCATCCAAATAAGTGGAAGATAACCTAGGCAAATTTCCATTATCTAATTATAAAAACCTCCTCATATTCCCATGAAACTAATTTTAATTTGATGAAAAACAGACAACTTGGAAATGGGTTTCCAATGATTTGAGCGATAAGATTCTTTCTCAGTGTGTTCTCAATTTACCAAAGACTCCAAAATTGGAGATCTCTATTAATAAACATTGCTGGTTGTTCATGCAGTGACTTCGTGTTATTGCACACRCACAGAAAAATAAAAATAAAGGGGRAAAGCTCCTCTGCTGCATTCCAGGGAAGGAGGAAGGAACTYTGTGCTTTATTTCCTTCTGCAGCAGGTGAAGCTCCTGCCTTGTTCCAAGCTGTCCTCACCGTGTGATGGTCACAGGTGCTTAAAATGTAAGAATTTTTTAAAAATTCCACAAAAAAAAATTGCCKTTGGAGAACAAACCCCTCAGCAGAAGGTTGGAATGGGAGGATCTAAAGGTCCCATCAACCCAAACCATTCTGGGATYCYGTGGTTCTRTGAATTACAGGAAGCTCCTTGCAATCGTGATATGCAGGGAATTATCTGCAGCAGAAACAATTGCATTTTGGCAATTATTCCCTCTCAAAAATCACAATCCTGCTTTTCCTTACACCTGGAAACGGCACATCAGAATTCATTGCGTGACTCTGGTGCCTCCCCTGAACTTTCTGACCTTGTCCAATATCTAAAACCTCCAGAAAAGCAGGAGAAACCTYGGGTTTTGCTGTGGTTCAGACCCAAATTTGACCACTTTTCCTKAAAACTGAGCCACACAACGCCCCGTTTTCACACAGAATCCAAGAGGAAGATCAATTTAACTAATGATGTGGGGGTTCTGTGTCCCCGTGGACCTCACACATATTATTTATAGAATGCATTAATATTTCATTTTTCCCATCCCTAAACAGTCTTNAAAAAAAAAAAAAAAAAAAAAAAAAGAGATAGCTGGAGACAGGTAACATTTTAATTGAAATTAATGGGATTGGTTTGATTTCACCTCTGAGAATATAAAAATCATTCATTTTTTTTGTCATGAAAAGGATCTTTATGTCTCACCGGTGCCCTGACAAGCACGACAAGCTGTAGATCACACCAAGCACCCACCTCCMACCTCTCAGTCACCTGTGCCATGTAGAAATCACCCTCTGGCTTGTGAGAAACCAGCAAAGAAAAATGCAGAGTGTGAAAACATAGAGCTAAAACTCTGCTTTTCCTTCATTTTTATTTTTATGCTGGGGCTGGCCAGCATGAGGAAAAGCCATCCCTTGGGTGGGCTGGTGCCTGGGCAGCCGTGCTGCCACCCTTCCATTGGTGCTACCATCTTTTCATCACTGCTGCCATCCTTCCATCCATGTTCCCATTTTTCCATCCATGTACCATCTTTCCATCCGTGTTGCCATCCTTCCATCCCTGTTCCCATCTTTCCATCGTTGTTCCCATCTTTCCATCGTTGCTCCCATCTTTCCATCACTGTTGCCATCTTTCCATCCCTGTTCCCATCTCTCCATCCTTGCTGCCATCTTTCCATCCCTGTTGCCATTTTTCCATCCCTGTTGCCATCCTTCCATGGGTACTGCTATCCTTCCATCTCTGTTCCCATCTTTCCATCCCTGTTGCCATCTTTCCATCATTGTCCCCATCTTTCCATCGTTACTCCCATCTTTCCATCCATGTTCCCATCTTTCCATCCTTGTTGCCATTTTTCCATCCATGTTGCCATCTTTCCATGGGTGCCTGCCAGCAGCTTTAACCCTGCCCAAGAGCAGGCAGGGTGAGAAACCTTTTGTGCCCCTTCTGTGMCAAACCCGTGTGCTGAGCCATCGTTCTCCCAAGTCTTTTGCCGGAGCTTTGCTGAGCCGCTGTGGAGCTGAAGCGCCACCAAAGCTAGCAGTGCCAGCCAGGGGCAGGAACAGCTCATCACAGCACTTCCAGTCCTCCTCCAAATGGTTCTGTGCTGCCAAAGGATGGGCAGGAACCTCTCGGCTTTAATTCATATTATCAGYATTTGTTTTTTCTCCCATGGTTTAGAAGGAGGTGGTGTTTTCTGAAGAGCCTGAGCTGCTCAGGGGGACAAATCACAGAGATTTGGGCTTTGAGCTCCTCTCTGTGYTTGAAAAGCTGAGTTGATGAAGTTCTGCTCCTGTCATTTTTTTGAAATTGAAATCACTCTCATAAATCACATTAAATCCTCATAAAATTTAGAAGTAACACAAATGATTTCCCACCCGAACCCCAAGTCACCCCTCATCTCCATCCCAATTTTCCCCCAAGCAACTTCCTTCTCATCGCCCATTATGGGTTAATTTTCCTTTTTTTTTTTTTTTTTTAAAATCTCTTTTAGGAAAGGTGTTTCCATCCATTTTTCAACAACTGTTGCAGCCCCAAAGTCCAAGAGCTGCCTTGGCAGAGTTACACCTACACAAATTCAGTCCCAGTACAGAGGAAGATCTTGAAATTGTTTATCTTCTGCTGTGATTTGTAAATTCTAAATGGGAAAGTGAAATATAACTCCCAGGCAAAGTAAGGAGTGAATAAAATCCCACAGAAGCTGCAAGACAGTGGATGGACAAGCCAAATATTTCATTTAYCTGTTAGAAATTGTAAGGAAAGCTGCAAAATTTATCCAAAATTKCTTTCTACTGCCAGCAAACTATGCTGAATATAAAAAGGAATCTTATAGGATTTGGTGTTAGATTTTTAAAATTTTAAGGAGAAATGCACATAAAAAAYACCTCAGGAATTCTCTCTGAATATCAACCTTTTCTTTTTTCAGTTATCCTAAGCTGCTTTATCAGAACTGGGATCCAGAGCACACAGCACAGTGATTGAAATACCCCAAAAAAACATGGAAAAAATCCTGCAAAAACCCTCAGCAGATGTTTTTTTGTTTTTTGTTTTGTTTTTTTTTTAATTTCAAGCCACGGACCAGGTCAGTCTTTTTTCTTTCAAGGAATTAATAGATAATAACAATAACGGGCTGCTTGCTTCTTCTGAGGAAAAGTGACCTATATTCCAGGTAAGGAAATATTGCTCCCAGCGAGGGACAGGCGCTGCCATGAAAAGCTCTGCTAATAGCTACACTTGTATTATTTTTCATCTGGGTGCCCCAAGGATCTCCCTCCCCTCATCTCATGCCCAGTGCAGGGCCACCCTTTGTTCCAACATTAAAATCTACTTAATATTTTTTTATCATTTCACATCACAGCCCCGGTAATTGCACCCTCAGGAGCGAGGCTCCTTCCCGCGTCTGCTTTTCGATATTATTGGCATCTCCCTCATTTGGGGACCTGGGACGATCTTTTTTGCATTTTCCCCGTGAAATGACAAACACGGCTGCTTGTGGCTCAAGCACTATTTGGAGCATGACCCCCTCGGCTCCTGGTGTTATCCAAATTAGATTTTGATCTTTGTCAATTAGGCTTTGCCACTGCGGACCTGCTGTGCCATTATCAGGAGAATCCCTGGCAGGGTTGGGAAGTCAGTGAACTTTGGAAGCCTTTCCCCACCTTCCAGGGATGCAGCTTTTACAAGGAGAGCTGTTTAAAAATACAATTATCACATAAAAATTTCTGTCCACAGCCCTATTTCTGCCGATTTTTGTGCTGTTTTTCCTCAAATCAAGAATTGCTCGCAGCACGGCGAGCTCTGCCTTCCCATGGCAAAAAAAAAATCCGAGCAATCTTGATTTTTACAAGCGATTTGGCTTTCCTTTTGCTCCTTTTAATGTTCCTGGCTTTGTAACATACCCTGCCACGGGTTTGTCTGGGGGCCAGTTTTGCTTCTGGAGGGAACAAAATAGTGGCCAACGGAATAAAAAAAGATGAATGCCAGGAAATGTTCTCCGGTTGTCACCCGGCAGGGCTGGGACGCTGCTGCAGCCCGAGGGCTTTTTCAGCTGGCGGGGCTGGAGCGTTCAAACTGGGCAGATTCTGGGGGATGCTGGTCCTGGCACAGCCCCTGGCCTCGCAGCCATCACCTCCCGTGGCAAAATGCTCCTCCAGAGCCATCCCAAAGTTGTTCACGTGGAGAGGCTGCCTGCCAAAAATCTTCCTTTTTGTTTTAACATTCCGATTGTGGCGCGGCTTCCCAAGGTGTGCCTGGCAGGGCTGGGCACGGAGCTGCTCTGAGCAGGACACGGGAGCTGCTGCGGGGCTGAGGGGAAGGAAGAACCTTCCTGGAGTGAGGGAATGGTGCTGCAAAGCAGGATTTGCCAGGAGAGAGGACATTTCATGGGTTTTAAGGCCAAGAATGATCATTGGGTCTGACCATGTGAGCACCAAAGATTTAAGGGGTTTGCTGACTCAGTGCCTGTTTGAATTRCAGCAAAAATTAGTTATGAGTGAAACCTTCTGGGATAAAAAGTCCCTCATCAGCCAAGGGCCTGGAGTGTCAGGACATGGGGGAATGGCTTGCAGCTGCCAGAGGGGAGCAATAGATGGGATATTGGGAAGTAATTCCTGGCTGCRAGAGATGGGATATTGGGAAGGAATTCCCTCTGGCACAGGGTGCCCAGAGAAGCTGTGGCTGCCCCTGGATCCCTTTGAGTGCCCAAGGCCAGGCTGGAATTGGGGCTGGGAGCAGCCTGGGATAGTGGGAGGTGTCCCTGCCATGGCATGGGGGAAACTGGATGGGTTTCAGGTCCCTTCCAACCCAAACCATTCTATGATTCCATCCCCTTCTCATTCCTTGCAGTGCTGGAAACTGCAGATTGTTTAAAAGCTGATCCCATTTCCTTGAGAGCAGCAATTCCCTCTTCTTCACTCCAGTCTGGTGCAGACCCAACGTTTCTTYKTCCAACCCAAACCATYCCAGGATTCCAYGATAACTCTGAGTGCCCTCCAGCACATCCATCTCCAAGATCCAGGGGGCTCAGCTTTTGGCACCTTTTCCCCTGCAGTAATTTGGGGGTTAACCCAACACCAGCATTTTCTTTTTCCCCCAACCAATTACTCCTTTCCAAGCYGGATACAAACCTTTCCCCATGTTCTGTTGTTGAGCACATGAAGGGCAGAGCAGAACCCCAAGAGCCACAGGAGCTCAGCTGCTCCCACAGCGACTTCCTTGGGAATGCTGGTGGAATTCAGCCATGGCAAAATGAGYCCTCCAGACGAGGCTGGGCTCGGTCCCTCGCTGCCCCGTTAGCAGACAGCTCCTCTGACCAGAATACACAAAAATGGGAGGGTTTTCTAACACCTGCCAGCGGGGAATTCAACGTGGGAAGAGCKCTGGGAGCCAGCCCTGCACACAACACTCGCACCCAGGGAGGCTCGGGATAAACAAGCAGATGAAACGGCTGCTTGGGAAAAGGGTTTCCACAAACTGCCTGCGATGGAAGGGATCGATTTTAACAAGGCTCTTCTAGGGGAGGGCACAGGGATGGTTTGAGGTGGTTTGGGGCATTATCACCCCTTGTCACTCACCGGATCGCTTCAACTCAGCCAATTTAGCCTCAGTTTTTATTTATTCTTCAGTTTTTATYAAGCAAAACTTGTTAATTTTTCTGCAGGTACAGAGAGTGAGAAAATATTTTTTACAGGTTATTTTTTGATAATAAAACCAGATTTTTTTTTTATGCATTCTGAAGTATCTTGTAAGAGGTACAAATTTGGTATTACTCAAACCCCCCACAAAAAGCAAAATAAGGCCAAATTTTGAAGAAAGCTGGGTTTTAATTGATGAGTATTTTGGGGTTTGTTCCAGTGCAGTTTGACATTGAAAGGGTTTGGGCCAAGTCCTTAAAATACACACTGCTGATAATTTTTTACCTCTCAGCTTATTCAGCATGTTCAAGAACGTGAACTAAGCTGYCTTGACTACAAATTAGCTCGACAGAAAAAGCCAGGACTAGATTTTTAGGATATTTTATTGTAGAGCCTGCCTCAGACTTGAGGCACAGATTGTAAAGTTCATATATCATTTTGCAGGATTTATTTATTCTTTCTTGCCAACTCAGCTCMGAAGCCCAGAGGTCAAATCCTACAGATCTTGACATCCATAGTTTTGCCACTGACTTCACTGATGGCATCATTTCAGGCATGAAGATTAAGTCCTTGGTCGAGGTTTTTTTCCTTGTACTTTTAAACCCCTTTAAAAAATATCTCTATAAAAATAATAATGAGCATTCATAAAAATGGTTTTCCCAACTCAAACCCCAACTATCTAAAAAGAGCTTTGAAGAAAATGAATGGAAACGTGTCCAGGCCGGGCTTTGTCATGCCATGCTCAGTTTGCAGCGTGGTTTGGAACCACTGAGCGAGCTCTTGCAGCCACTGCTGCACTTTATAATATTCCTAAGTGGTTTTTAGCTGCTCTTGACAAGGTGTGATATTCCATGGATTTAAACAATCCTGCTGGAAGTTTATCCTACTGCAAATTAACATCTGGCTTTCCCAGCTTGCCCCAGCAAACACCAGCAATGGAAGAGGATGCCCACACAAGCCTCTGGTCCTGCTTAAATCCTCCTGATGTCCTACACTGGAAGGGACCACTGGACTTTGTGCTGACACCCAGGGCAATTCCCACCCAACATCCCAGTAAGGATTGAGTGGGAACCCCATTTCAAGGGTGAATTTCCAGACAGAGCCATGGACAGATGAGGATAATAAATGCAACTACAACTCATTAAATATAAGGCTGTTTTGCTCACATACCTGCAAATATTTGCATGGRTTCCAGGAGAACAAGGCCAAGTGAAGACAACTTCCAAATATCCAAGTGGAACCCAAGACTTTACTGATCAAATGGAAACTGGACAGAAAGCTTCTCATTTYATGGAAATAAAATTTTATCTTTCAGTTCACATGTGTTTAAGACATGTAGAGCTGAAAAAAAAAWTGTTCATTGCTTAAGAGGAACCATAATAAATGATGTTATGAAATTAAGATGAGAGGTATGCCCTGAACCTCCTGATTTGCTTTGATAAATTAAATTCTTTCAACAAGGGTCAATCTCAGATATGGAATTACACACATTTCTGAGTGTCTACCCATGTCTCCTCCTGCAGAGAGGTGA
>NW_026623908.1:109534-138893 GCF_030028575.1 Malurus melanocephalus | reverse complement strand
GCGTTACAAAAATTGAGGTTTTAAAAACTCAAACTTTATTTTTACCTTTAAAAAATGCAACAGATGTGTGTGAAGACAAAGTTGGTGCCTGCTCTGCCTGGTGGAAGCTGTTTTATGGTTGTGGGAAGCAGATTCCAGAGGAGAGCACGGCAGAAGGGCAACGAGGATCTGTCATGTGCTAATTAGGGAAATCAGTGCTGAGCAAAATTTGATAACCTTGCTACATTTTCAGAGGTTTTTGCACTTGCTGGATGCATTCAAACCCAGGAAATGTTGTGGGGATTGTCCCTTGAATTCTGCATGCTGAAATCTCGCTCATGGGGCCAGTGGGCAGAGCTGATTTAGCTTTGCTATTTGGGTGTAGGAGGACAAGGGGCAAAACAAGGAATAAAACCACAAATCAGAGCTGGTGCAAACTCAGCAATAAACCTTAATTTGACTGCAAAAGACAATTTATAAAAGAGCTTTCCTGAACATCCCTCTGATCATACCCAGYCATAGATTAATATATTGTGTATGTGGGGCATCARGARAAATGTGGTRTGTCCAAGGCCAGGCTSGACAGGGCTTGTGGAGACCTGGCCTAGTGGAAAAGCTCCCAGACATGAGCTTTAAGGCCCATCCCAATCCAAACCAGTCTGTGATTCCATTATYCTGTGGTTATGTGCATTCCTGAGCTGCTATGGGGAATCCTGGAGCCCTCATTCCAGCAAAATCCCCCTTTAAATTCCACCACCCTGCTGCCCCCACAGCACCTCCCAAAATCACAGCCAAGGTGTACAACAGCACCTGGTGCAGTTTCTTCTCTGCTCTTTCAGCACCAAGCACCCAAAATGATCACGTAATTCCCAGCTGGAGACTGTGTGGGATTTTGCAAGGAGGATGGGGTTGGTGGTGGCACCCAGCTCCACAAGGGAAATGAGTGACCACAGTGAGTTATCACTGCACAATTCCAGGATAAATTCTGTTAATAAAGCTGTGGCCTAATTAAACCCCATCCTTTGCTCCCTCCCCTCTTCTCCAGACAGAGCAAATCTGTGCAATGCCTTCACCTCTGGGCAGGAAATCCTGCAGCTTTTTCCTAAAAAATAAAATTCTCTTTACAGCCTTATTGTGTATCTGCATTCTGGGTCTGAAAGACCTGCAGGTGAAATGGACTGAGWGAGAAGAGAARACAAAAACGAACAAAATCAACACATGATTCAAAATTGTTTGTCATGTAGTTACTTAATAATGRTATCAAAATTGGGCCAGGTTGTCCAATTAATTCTGCCAAAATTGCTCAGACCAGCGACAAGATTTGAATGAGCACAAATTTTGAAATAAGTAGGGTAGAATACACAAATCAGGACAGTGCTGTGCTATGGAAATTTCATATATCTGAATATATCTGAATATATCTGAAATCTTCTATATCTGTGAATGCGTCAGAAATACATTCACACGCACGAAAAATAAATTAATGTTTGGCACAACACCCTTATTTCAGGAGATTTAAAATGTAACAGCAACAAAGAACATGTTTTTCGCAAGAAAAATGTGAATCAGCAGCTTGATCTGTTTCCTGTTTTCACAAGCAAAGTCCTGTCTATTATAATCTTGTTTTTCTCAGCCATAAACACAAAGTAAAAAAAAAAAAAAAAAAAAAAAAAAAAAAGAGAAATTTATGTTGAATATGGTTATAGTTATTATTTCCCTTCTGGGGATTTATTAAGCATGTGTTAGGAATTTAGGTATAAAATGAAATTGTTTTTTCACTACATGGATGTCTTCTGTGACTATCTGTAAAATTTCATTAAGGTGTTAGACTTGATATTGCAGATCAAAGTAATCCCAAGAGATTAAGGAGACCCTGCTAATTGACTAAGGTCATGTACTGCACTTCCCACTGGCACTTTGGCCTACATTGACAACAGAGGAGCAGCCCCATCTCAAAGGACCATTCTATAAAAATACCATTTTCTTTATCTCTAGTCCAGTTTTCACACCGCTACAATAACAAGGGATTTCATAAATCCAGGTGGACTGATTAGAGTTTTGAGTATGTAACTTTCTGAGTAAAAAATATACATGATACTTTTGAACAATTTTGACATTTTATCTTACCCTTTAAAACTCCCGGGAACGGATTGCACGTTAGGTGTTTAAGAATAAAAAGTGTCAGCACATATAGCGAGTTCCATCATTCAAACTTGGCACTAAAGAGGATATTGAAAGCCTTGCTGCAGACCATTAAAACCAGCTAATTTACAGCCAAAGACATTGTTGCTTGAAGTGCCAATTTGGTCAATAATTAAGGTTTGGAATATATATCCACCTCTGACAAGAGAAAATTCCTAAAAACCTTTCCCTGTTGATCCAAACATACAATGTATTACTCTCAATTGGACAGTGGCTCTTAGATGCGTGATGTTATTGAAAATTATGGGTTATCCRGAGGCGTGGTGAGGAATTATTGCTGCTGTCAGCCAGATTTGTGAACCTGGTGCTGAGATATCTGTTCCCCCCTGGATCCTACTCCTGGAAAAGTTAACGCTTCAAAAGTTGAGGGAATTCACAAAACAACTTTGGAATACACGGTTCTTTCCTGTCCCCATCATGGGAGAAGGAAGAAACTCAAAACAAATTGACCAGAAGTTTAAGGACAAGATTTACAGGGAAATAAACAGGAGACCTGGGAGCCTGCAGCCCATTAATTTAGCAGAATATGAATAAAAACCACGGACAATAGCAAACTGACTGAGAAAGACATAAATTAAAATTTACCTGCCATGATTTAGTTCAATCAAGTTATGCATCAAGAGATTTTGCCACTTTTCTCTCACCAGAAGTTTAAAAATCAAGTTATTTTGGGTTGTTTTTTTTTTTTTTCTAAATATCGTGCTGTTACAAAAAGCCTGGTTTTGGGGTTTTTTTTCATTCACTGATTACTTTTCCTCAAGTTTATCCAAGTTCTTCGTGAAGGGAAGACTCAAACTTGAGGCAAAGTCATAAGCAGTGGGTTCGCTGGGTACATTTTAGYGACGTTAATGGATGTAACAACCACCCTTCCGTTCACCAGATGAAATCCCCATCCAAGCAGAAGGATAGTAAGGAGGCTTATGACATCCATAAARCGGGTGTCGTTTGCATGGAGATGAATTTCAGCCCTTAGAAGCCAACAGAATCACATTTTCCATTATGTTCAGCCAGCAGAACGGATTTCATTAATCAGCCTCTCATCAAGGGCTCAGTCCTACCACATTAYTCACCCTAAGTAATACCTAAGAATGCAAATAGGTCCACTAAAGCAAAGGAGGCATCTGGAGAAGTTGTGGCATTCTCCCAGTAAAGGTGTTTTAATGGATTTTGAGAAATCTCTCGCTGCACAAGTGAAATCCTYGTATCCTTCCAGCTCTTCAGAAAGGTCCTGACTAAGTAAGTCATTCAACAGAAGCATTTAATCCCCAAAATCGCTGGAGAATTACTACAAAAGTTAAGCTATTGAAGGATCTGCCTGAAGAAAATAATTTAGCTTTTACTGCTTTTTCAGCTCAAACAGAGAGCTCAGAACACCTTTGCATTCAGAAATTGGAGTCRAACTCTTTAGGCCACCATTTTGAGTAAGATACAAGGAGGCCTGAAGTCAGAGGAATATGGAAAGRCTTGGTGTAGATTGACTGGAATTCAAAATGCTGCCAGTATTTTTAACTTTCCATACACCCATTTAACCATCCCATTACTCGGGCTGGCTGGATTTATCCATGATAAGGGATCCTTGTCTTTATACTGGATAAAATGTTTGTTTTCTATCTTAGCAATATTTTCCTGAAGTTGGTAGGATTTGCTTTATTTCCTGAGCAGAACTACAAGGTTTGGATGAGCAAAAGGACCAAAGAAAGCATGAGAAATCCCAACTTTTATATTTGCACGGCACTGCCATTTGGTAAACCCAATGAAGCTTTTTGATCTTCCTTTTGCCAAGTGCAAATGAAAATGAAAAATAYTTATTATTTCCAATAA
Organism: Malurus melanocephalus; assembly: GCF_030028575.1. Taxonomy (NCBI): domain Eukaryota; kingdom Metazoa; phylum Chordata; class Aves; order Passeriformes; family Maluridae; genus Malurus; species Malurus melanocephalus. Next base: position 134,891 of record NW_026623908.1, on the reverse strand, counting down.
TTGAGCACTTGAGTATTATTCCCTAAGAGGTGTTGGGTGATTTTTGTGCCTTTTAGAATATATTTAGTTCATTTGTTGTTTCCTATCACAATCAGTGAAAGACTCTTTGGGTTAAAATGTGGGAAAAGAAAGATATATTTGTTAATTGTTGCTGTTCTTGCTATGATCTTTGGCAACACCTGCTGGTGGTACTCTGCAGTGCTGAAGCCACTCTACATATATGCCTTCAACATATAGACCTGGCCACACAATCCCCGTCCACGTGCAAAGAGCATGGATATGGGCAGAGGGCTTAAAAATATCAGCCCAAGTTCATGAAAACACTTGCACAGGCTTTGCAGGCTCAACCACTGCTTTATATTAAAATATGTCTGGTTTTGTTTGCCAATCCAGCCGCTGTGATTTATATAAGTTGTGATTTTATGGCAATTTAATCCAAAGAGAATTTTGTCCAGAACATCTYCCGTCCACTCTCTAGTAACGAGGTATTTTGAGCAGCCAGATAAATAACATTTAGGCACGTAATAAAATTCGCTGGTTTGTTTTTTTTTTTTTTCTGTCTCAAATCCTCTTTTTTTACATAGTACAGCAGCAAAGCCTTGCATTGTAGGTGAAAAGTCTGTAAATTTGCAGTAACTGAAAAATAACAGAAGGCGCAGCAGCATTCTTTATGTTAGTCTATATTGATCGGCTCTAATGAGCACCAGTGGAGCTGTAGCTAATGGTGGTATGTCTGGTGTTAAGGGCAAATGTGGGAGAAGATTATCAACCCAAGGGGTTTAACAGTTGCTGGACTGCCCTCAGCCCTCAGGGCAATGATGCACTTGAGAGGTCACTGTATCAAATGAGGGAAAAGATTCAGCTCGCGCTGCTGGAAGAAATGCAGCGGGAGCTGTGCTTTAGCCGAGACTACCGGCATCAATAAAACAGTTCCTCTCTGCCGGCTCTTTCTTCCCCTCTTCTTTCCCATCACCTGCCTGGCACTGCATTGCTAATTAAGAGCCCTAACACAGGGATCTGGGAAGGGATGGACCCAAACTGCTCGGAATTAGTAGGGTTGGAATGGTCTGCACCGTTCGTACGAGGGACGAGTGACGGGGCGCGGTGGTTTTACGCCTGACGCCTGTTTGTTACCTGGGGGGGTCACGCTGCCATTTGATGGGAATTTGCTTGATATTCCATTCAGTGTGTTGCTGCCACCCCCTTCCGAGATCTGAGAGGGCCGAGATGAGTGACCACCAGAGCAGAGGAGGCCACCGGGCTTCAAGGGGAAGTTAACTGGCAGATCCGAGAGAACGCTCGCAGTAAAATGTTTGTGCAGAAAGGAAGCTACAGGTATTCAAAAAGATAAAAATGAGCAGAGAAATGCCTTGAGGTGGATGGCATGTTGCACATTCTGTGCTTTAATAGCCTAATGGAATAATTTTAGCTGTGTGAGGCTCCAAAACACACCAAGAARCTCTGCTGAGAACCGAGCACTGAGATTTCAAATATTTATCACAATAAGCAGCAACATATATTTGTAAAAATAAATCAGAAACAGAATATTTTACTTAATGTTGTAAATAAGCAAATTAAATATTACCATAGCTCCATTATGCCATGGCACCCTGTGGTTATGGCAAATAATTTATTAGGTCTTTAAAAATTCTAAGACATAGATTCCTCTTGTTCCTTAGAGACCGATGGTGGGTCAGATTATTAAAAAAATCTTCACAGTTCTAATTTTTTTTTGCTGTGTTAACATGGAGCACACTGAACGTTGCATTCTTTGTTCCAGTCGGAGATTTTCCAACCAGTTCTGCCAAAACAAGAAGGAAGCGAGTCAGGACTTGACCAAAGAAGAACAATATTTCCTACCACTGTCAGCAACAAAAAGAGAAGGTTTTAGACTGTTATCGGGCTGTTGACACAAAAATACCTGAAATAAGTGGAGCAGGCACTAAAGCTGGCATGCACACTCAGTGGGACCAACGGGGCTGGAGACRAGGAGAAACATTTTCCGCAAAGAAGCCGGAGTTGACACATCGGACGCTCGCTGCCTGATGGGCTCCAGCTCGGGGGTTTGATGTCTGCAGCTCCCACCACTGCCCATTAGACAGGAGCCCGCGCCAGGGACGCTGCAGCCACAAGTGACACTAATGTGCTCCACGGATGACACCGGGGAGCCCGCAGGAAAATGTGTTCATCCCCCGGCTGCTGCGCCGTTAAACGGGGAGCCAGTCTGGCAAAACCGAGTCAGGGAGTTTGCATCCCCGACGCTTCATCTGTCCCCGTTCTCCTGCCTCCTGAATGCTCAGATTTCTGAGTGTCCTAAGAAAAAAATAACCCATGTTATTTTTAAAGTGTGTTCTGAAAAGTGTTTGTGTGTTTCCCACTGTAGCTTGAATTCCAATTGGTTTAGGCAAGACCAAGCTGCTTCTTCTGTGAGCAGACTGGGGCGAATTCATGGCATTTATTTTCTGCAACTTGAGTTCATAAGCAGCTTGAGTGGATTTGCTAATTTGCACAATTACTGAGATTTTCTCCAGTCATAAATGTTCAGTTGCCATGGGTTGTGAAGTCTGAGTAGAAGACAACAATTTTCATTCATGACCTTCTCTAATTCTCTAAAACTCTTCTATACTCTGTTATTTTAGTTTTGGACATACTTTAAGGAGGTCATGGATTAACTTTCAGATGCCTTTATTCTTCTAATGACAGAGGAAATAATCAAATTCTTGTCTCTATAGCAGCATCTTCCATAGTACAGAAGGATATTTATATAAATACATTTTTTAAAAAATTATCTCTATGCATCTAATTGAAACAATTTGGTGAAATATTTTTCTGAAAGGATAATGTGAATAACAGAAAAAGAGCTGTTCTGTGATGACTTTTTTCTTAAGGACACTTTTGAATTTTTTTTATTAATTATCCAATTTATTTGATACTTTTAGTTCCACATGATGCAGCTTTGGAGAGATGAATGTCTGGGATTTGAAATTAGCTTTCATTGGTTCAGCTGAACTGGAAAGTCACAGCCAGGTAAGAAACGAGTGTGGAATCCTTTAGTATTTCTATTTCCACTGTCATCTCTCTTTGGGTTGCAGAAAGCACCGTGAGTTCCTCAAAACCTGAGAAGAATGTGGTGGAAATGCACATCCCAGCACCGGACTGTGGATTCCATACTTTGGACCTTGTTATATTTACCCATCTCATGGATCTTAACTCCAAAACCTAATTAGTCCAAAATTCCCCAGCCAATGTCCCTCAGAGATTAATGATGTGGGAATCCAGCCAAGGAACCTATCTGGGATTTTTTAAGAGTTGGCATTGACAAGTAATTTTTAAGTGTTTGTTTTGAAAAGGACGTGCTATTTAATTTTTCTTTCCATTTAAATATAAAAAAGAAAAGATCTTGCTCTAGCTCCAAACAATAATCCATACAATGAATCACCACTCGGTGGCACAAAAAAATTCCCTCACTTAGATGAAGAAATATTTTCAGCTCTTGAGATTAAGTGGCCACAAAATCACCCCCTTACAAATCAGTCTCAAAAATCCTATCAAGTCATTACTACTTTGGTAGCAAATAAAATTCTACCTGTGTATTTTCTTTCATATTAATTTCTTGACTGAAGTGCAGCTGTTTCAGGGGTTCATAAGAAATGCACRTTGTTTTCTTTGCACTGGAGGTTTTCACCATGCAGGATCCTGGCCTTCACCCCTTAAACACCATAAATCCCATAAGTGATCTCAAGATGAGGTTGTTTAGCACAGCAATATTATTTTCGATGAAGCAGCAGGTAGGAGCACTTAGAAATGGATGAGCTCAAGCACTTGGAAATGTACGAGTCCTCCCAGTTTGGGAGAACACACAAAATTTGAACTTTGTGCATTTTATAAGAAAAAAAAGAAGAAAGAAAAAGGACAGGAAAGAAAAATCTCCAAACCCAAAAACTGTGATAATTTAAAGTCATTTTAGAAATTAGTCTGAATTATCGTAACTAGAAACCACATGGGAATCCCCTCTTCAGGAAACAGCCCCTTTCCTTCTTGCTTATCTTCCTCTTGGACACCATTGGCTCTGGTCCTTGAATCCTGACATCTTAAAGATGATATCTTCRCATGCCCTTCCCTCATGGAAATTCATTGACATCCCACTCATTCTCGGTGGAAGGAGAAACTTTCCTGCTCCCTGTCCTGCTTGTGATTTAAAACAAGGTGAAATGCCGATTAAACCATTCAAACTCAAACCAGCACAAATGGCCAWGCCTTATCAGCCAAGATGTTTTATCACTCACCTCCAAAGGACCTTGGCTGAACTTCCAACCTGTTCCCTCATCACAAAACTCTCTGTGACATCTTTGGATGATGGAAAGCTTTGAACCTTAAAAAKCTCTCACATGTCATTTGAAGAGCGTTTAATACCAACATTCTTTGGTTGCTATTTGAGTGAAATAGCCCAAAAATGACAAATTTCTCAGTGGAACATGACTCAAACCTTTTTCTACTCTATGGCTTCATGTGGTTTATAAGACTCWATCCTCTTTCATTTTAATTCTTTACATTTCTGTGGTTCAAACCCAAATAAAAAGAATCTTCATCCTGTGGTATTTCCTGAGTTCCCAATTCTATATTTACAGGAATTTGGCAAGGTGATGGATTCAGGCCAGGTCTGCAGTGGGTCTCAACATGCTTCACTAAATTATTTGAGGTAAATTTTAGTCTATTTGTCTAAACAAAGCTCCTTAATTTTTTGAGGTAAATATAATCCCATAGTAAATGGGATGGATTTTGGCCTTCAAGTACATTATGTGATCAGATTTTGGGGCAGAGGATGGGATGCTCCTGTTTTCAGGACTTCTGTCTGTGGTCATTTCTCATGGTCAAAAGGACAAAGTCAGTGCATCTATTGAAGCTAAACATGAAAACCTCTGGTAACATCTGCTAAATGAAATTATTACCTCCACTAGTTTTGACCACTTCGTCAACTTTCTCTCTCCAAGATTTATTCCTAAATTTTTCCTTCAAAACTGTTTCATCTGGGTTTTTTGTTTGGTTTGTGGGGCTTTGGTTGTTATTTGGAGTTGTTTTGGTTTTTGTTTTTTTTTTTTTTGTTTTTTTTGCTGGACCATCTCTGGTGTTTTCTCTCTGTCCACATCAACTTCATTTCTGCTTTTACCTTCTCCTTTTGTCCCCTGCCATCACCTTCCCAATTAATATCCTTCCAGTGACAATTTACCTGCATTTCTTGCAGGWTCTTACCACCCTTAAAGCCCTTAAGGCTCCATATTTACACCCACTGCCACTTGGTTTTGTCACTGGGCTACTGAGTTCAATCATCTTTATTTTATCCTTTTTTTTCCTACTTATTTCAGAGAAAGAGTAGATTAAAAATAGGTCTTAGAAAAATATCTCACAGCATTCATGCATGGGCTTGATGTAGAATATACAAACTGGTTCCCCCACTCAGAAATTATGCCTGAAATATGATGTTTCATATTTAAAGAGTTACCAAGAGCAGTGTCACTGATAGTGCCTTGACAGAGAAAATAGCAAAACCTAAGTCAATATGGTGAAAACTTTGTTGATTGGAAAACAAAGAAATGTATCATTTCCCTCCCCGATCATACACAACCATTAGCAATAAAAGGAGAGCAAGGAGAGAGAAATCAAGTGCTGAATCATGAAAAGAGTCAGCAGATCAAGGTCTGTCTTCTAAAAAATCTTTAGCAGGGAAAAGAAGAAACAGTGGATATTATTTCCAATTATTTCTCAAATTGGAACAGAGAAAGGAAAATAAAAAACAGACACACACACAAAAAAAAAAAAAAAAATCCCTGACTTGGTGCTACTGGAGTTTGTAGCTGGAAGGAAAGTCCTTGCTTATATTGAAGTAAAGTTCTGAAAATAAGCAAAGAACAGATTTATTGATTTTTGGTGAAGTCTGGGTGTAAAAAAGAGAAAGAATAAAGAAGTGCTCTTTGCCCGCTATGTCCAAATGACATCCCCAGTGGCCTTCTTAATGGTGGGGGAGGGGAGGGGGCAGGTGCCTACCCCGGCACACGGCCACAACTGCCCTTAGGCAAGGGCTAATGGTATTGGCTGAGCCTGCTCTAAGCCTCTCTTTTCTAATAGCCAACTTTCTCTGTGCGAGAAGACAGACAGATATTGATTGGTCCAAATGCCCTTGAGTTGACAACATCTGAAATGAAAATCCACAAGGCTAGCACAAACTTTCTGCAAGTTCAATTCCTTGGAATCTGATTAGGAGGCCGGCCTGCGCCAGCGTTTTCATGGAAAAGGTCTCTCTTTGTCGCTGCGGCGCGGGCGCGGCTCCGACGGCGCAAACGGCAATTTTGGGAGGTGGGTTGGGGATAACAAAGGTTTGATTAAGGAAACCAAGTGAGCCAAGCCCGTTGTGAAGTTTGAAAATTATAATTTGCAAAGGTGTGGGTGCCATTTCCCAGCTCTGAGCATTAATTAGGTATAAATTAACGGAATACTCATTTTTTGTTCACCTGCTGTGCTCAGAAGTTGTAGACAAAGACAGAATTTAGAGTCCACYTTTCAGGAATTTAAAGAGTCCACCTTTCACTTCATCCAGACTAAGGTTCTAACCACCAGCAAGTCCATGTTTATTTTCTAATGACTTTGTTTTCCAGAATTCAAATATCAGAGTTACAGTTTACAAATGTTAAGGATGAGGAATGCAGAAAGCTGGAGGAGTTTATTTGCACCTTATTAAGCATTCTTTTTTTATTCTACAAATTCCTCCCAAATCAATACATCGACTACTGTATAAAGCTTAAATAAAGCATTATTAAAGTGGAAGCAGTGTTCCTGTCCTACTGGGTTATTTAGAAGCATAAAAGATACACTCGTAAGAATCAGGATCATGCCAGGTAAAGTACAGCTGGAATACACATTAAATTTATTCAGCCATTGATTTGTAATGTTGATCCTCCATGGCTTCATGTTTCTTTTCTCATTAATCTTAGTTAACCCTCTCAAAACAATGCCAACGCCGGCGTTTGATGTATCGAAGATCCAACCTGCAGAGGATGCTGCTTCCTGGGCTGTGATCCCTGCCATCAGTGGGGATAAAGCCACAGAACCAGAGAATCTTCTTCGCTTGATTTTGTGTTAAATGTGAAAAAAAAGAGAGGGGTTTTTCTCAGAGGAGGAAGAAGCAAACAAAGAAAGAMGATGCAGAGTTCCAACCCCCCCATGGTTGGAACAGGATGATCTTTCAGGTCCTTTCCAGCCCAAACTGCTCTAAGATTCTGCGCTGACCTAAGAGAGGGAATGGGAATGTTTTGGCTGCAGAGAATTGATAGATCTGCWGGAAGTCTCCTGTGGGGTAAGGAACAAACTGCTATGGTTTCCACTAACAAACACTCAGCTCCAGGAGAAAGTCACTGCAGAGGAAGGCAGAAAACTGCAAAACACAATCCTGGTTTAGAAATTAAGAGCTTTTCCTACAAAGCCAGTCACTATTTTAATTGGAGACTCTTCTTATTAAGGCATTTCCATCTTCTGCCTGCTCCTCCACCTGAGAAAGGGGTTTTTGTAGAGGAGCTGGCTAAAGAGGAGGCAGGAGAGGTCATTTTTGGAGGACCCAGCAGCAAATACACACAACTGTGCAGAGACTCAAGAGCCTGGGGCGTTGGCCATCCTGCTGGAGGTGATTCCTGTCCTTAAAGCCCTGTCCATTCCTCTGGGGGATGAACTGGGCTTGATCCATCATTCCTCTGGAATTCTGCACTGKGGGGGTTACCAGCCACTTCTGGAAATCTTACCCTACCTCCTTTTAGCAAATGTGGAGAGCAATATATTCCTTATTTTCTGCCATGATGCAGGTGTCAAATATCAGCTGTTTAGACTAAATGCCCAACTTCTACCCCAAAAAACCAAAGCATAACTGGATCATAGTCCTTCCTGAGGATGCCAGTGGTTTTCTCATGGAGCAGCTCCAAGGGCTTGCACTTTAGCAGCAGACTTGCTAAAATCAAACTTGCTAAAATCCATCTATATTTTAATTATCAGGTGCACACTTTCCCATCTGACTTTTTAACCAGTTTGGAATCCCAACGCTATATTATCAATATGTGCCAAAAAACAAATGAATAAATAAATAAATAAATCCCAAGCTACAATTTCCCCCCTAATTATTCACGGCCTGCAGGAGATCAAGACTCAGATGAAGAATGACCACCCCCTTTCATACCCACACAAGTTCCATCCAGCATCAAGGGGGAAATGATTTAGCTGAAGACAGACTACGGAGCAAACATTAGCAGCAAATGCGAGTCTTGTTTGTGGTAAATCCATCCCTTGAAACTATTTCTTCCTTCAGCACCAAACAGCCTTTCTAATCTTTTGTCTTTTCAAATAGCTGCGATGATATTAAAACCATGCTTCACGGCAAACAGCATTTCTGGGATTTTCCTAAGAGATGTGGCTTTGGATAAGAAAGTGCAATTGAGTTAAAGCAGTAGGAGAGCCCGGAGTCAGTGGGGTTTGTTGTGATCCGCTGACCACTTCCCAGTAGGCATCTCTGCAGTCGCTGAGAATTACTAAACACCATTTCAAGGAATATAGGTAATTCAGTCAACCAAAAAACCAAACAAAATAAGCCCAGCATAAAATACATTTTAAAAAACCCTACTGGCATGTGAAAAGCAGGAATCTGTCGAGCTCGCTTTGAATCATTCCYGGTGTACTTAGCTAAGGAAAAAATCAGATGGACGAAATTTCTCAGTGTGCACAAAGATTGGAAAATAGATATTTCTGCAAGTGCTGAAATGTTTTTGAGAGACAGAAATGACAAAGCTGGCTTATTTTTGTCCCAATGCTTAGAATATATCACACCTTTCAGGCAAATATGTCCCAACAATTAAGGCAGTAAAGTAGAAATAAATGAAATATTTGATAGCAAAATTTAAAAAACATTACAGCTGAAAAACTTCCTTGCTGTCAGATGAAAGGGGGCAGGTTTATCCTACACCAAACCTGGGTCTCTGTGGCCTGGCCATGATTTCTGCTGGAAAAAAAACCTGCCATGTTTTCCCATGATTTTTCATGAGGAATTGAAGCTGATAACAGCCAGGACAAACAACTGAGGAGCTCTCTCAGTATAGCTGCCCCAATTCTCAGCCTTTTCCCTCAGAGCCCTGATTTATCATTAAAAAAAAAAAAGATCTGTAAAAAATCCTCAGCTGGACTTTCATGATTATTGTTGACCAAGTAAACATTTATATACATAAATATATTTGTCCCTACAGATGTCACGGAGYTGACTAAAATACCTGCGCATGCAAAACGGAACGAAGAGGTTCCGTCCGTATTTTATCATTATTGCACTTCTAAGACAATGCCCAAAGAATGATGGGATGGCCAGGCTGGAGTAGCTGCAGGGGATCCTAYGCCTGTTGCCTGCCAAAGCTGCTTACTACTTAACAACTGATCAACTGGCCCCCAAGGCAACAGCTTAACAAGCCCCAGTAGAAGTGGACTCGAGATTTCCTCCTCAGCAAAGAAAATGAAACCATTTACCAGGTATGAGCAATACCCAGAAATCAAGGGGAGCAGCCCTGGCAATGCTTTATCAGCCCAGCTCTTCAGAAATAGTCAGGTGTTTTTTTTAGGCGGGGCTCCTGAAGTTGAGCAGGGTTTAATAAAGCCAGGCTGAGAGATGGGAATGGGATCCAGAGCTGCTTGGAATGTTGGTGGTGCGTTGTGAGATGCAATTCCTGGAGAGGGGAGAGGGGTTCTGGTGGGTGCTCTGGGACACTGCTGARCCCCTCGTGTGTGTGAGACAGAGACACAGAGAGCTCCAGGAGCGAGCTGCAGCAATTCCTGCGGGGTGAGCGGTGGCAGCTGTTTACCGGCACAAAGCAATTCCGCGCCGCGCTTTCGCCGAGGAAATGAAGAACCCTGCACTCGGCTGCAACTACAGGGGGGATTTCAGGAGAGCAGAATTTAATTACCCAAGCTGGAATTTGGCCAGGACACCAGGGCTCACACCTCTGCTCTCGTGAAAAGTGCCAAGAGGTCTTTAAAAGTAACAAACAGTCAAGATTTGGGGTTAGGATTTCACCTGAACGCTGCCACCCCCAGTAACATTTTGCTCCTTACCAGTGTTAGCAAAATTTCATCCARAAATCCTCAGGATTGCAGTGGGGTTGCCATGAGGAACAGCTTTTCTTATAAAATTTCTGTTTATCTCAGGATCATCTAGAAAAAGCCACCTCGTAACACGTCTTCAGGCCCGCTGCAGGAAATGAAAGGAATATTTGCCATGCTCAGGTGGGGCAGACCAGGGAGATTTCCCCTAATACACCCAGATTAGCTGAATCAGCTCCATAACCTCCCAAAAGCCTGACACATTTCCTAAGGCATCCATACTCCAATTCTACCATCCCTCAAGTCACCAATGATCTTCTTGGGAGATTTTTTTTTTTTTTTTAAAACAGTATTTCAAAAGGAACCTTGAAGCTGGAGGGAGGGTTGGCGTTTTCCAATTTGTTTCYATGACCTGTTTTTTTTATAGTCTTAATCCTGCAGCCATCAGGAGAGGTGTGAGGCAAACCTGCAAGGACAAACCTTATTTGAAAATTGGAACGACCTGTTGACAACTCCCCTTCCTGCACTCGGATTTATGAGCACAGGCTGTTTTTAGTGGGGGTTACTTCAGTGCCTGGGGGAGAGTTCTCCAAATTTCTTCTCTGTTTTCCCTGCTGCCATTTCTTCCTCAGCCATATTCTCCAAATTAAACTCACAGCTTTTTTTAATGTTGTCATATCCATGCCTCCGACTTGAGGTCATTATTCACCTTCTCCCCATATGAATATCCAAAAGAACTTGACAATAATGAGGCTGCAGATTGATGAAAATATTCTGTATAATATTAAGCAGTGTCAAGTCTGGTTAATATAATTACATATTAAATAATTATTCATTATTATAATATATTTATTATACCCGATTATTCCATTATATACCATATATTTTATATACATATATGATAATTATTAATAATAACTAATTAAAAAATTCCTTCTGTTTTCTACTTCTAACAGACCCTATTTGCTCTGACTGGGACTAGAGCTGTTTTCCTCTTCACCTCAGCATTGCCCTCTGTAAAACAGCTCATAAACATTTTTGCAACGACAAAATTATCATTATTAATGAACAAGATATCAGCTCTGGAAGTCTATTAAACATCCAGCCATTTGCACAAGCTTGGAAAAATGATATTTCAAAAACCATCGCTCAGCCTAAAACGTTTCTGATGACACCTAAAAGGGTGGGAGTTGTCAAAAAGAAGATATTGAATAATGTTGAGGTTTTGGAAGAGCTGTTTGGGACCTTCAGAGGGGTTTATCAGGGAGCTCCAGAGCTCTGAGCAGCCTGGCCTAGTAGRAGAAGATGTCCCTGCCCATGGTAGGGGGAGGAATGAGGCCATTTTAAGGCTCCCTCCAACCCAAGCCATGGCATTCCCAGGACAACGTTCAACACCAGGAAAAGGATGACATCCTGCACATAAAAATCATTAAATAAGGGACCTTCAAGACTTTCTGCTTCCACCCCTTGCCCTGGGCAGGGACACCTTGCCCTAGCCCAGCTTGCCAGGCACACAAGGTATCCCAGTAAAACAAGGTATCCCAGTAAAACAACGTATCCCAGTAAAACAACGTATCCCAGTAAAACAGCCCGAAAGCTAAAGGAAGGAACAAAACCGAGCAGATTCCCTCAACAAAAAAAACACAAACAGAAACTTTCACTCGGCATTCCAGGCATGACTGCTCTTGCGCTGCCGCGACGAGAAATGTGAAATGCGAGCTCCAGGTCTGCCAGCACCAGGAGGATTTCAATATCACAAGGCCTAATGATTTCTATTGCCTGATTGTAGCATCCTGTGAGCGCAAACACAGCGCCGGATCAATRCGGCCATTGACTGACTCTCTGCGCGGGTAAGCGATGCGCATTAATGCCGCCCGCGCTGAACTGGACTGGCCCTCGGAATCACAGCTCCAGCTCCAGCAATGCAATCTTCCCTTTAACCTGAGCAAGGGCTGCATTGACTTTTCCAGCTCTGTTTTGCAGCAGGCTCCGCTGCAAGGCGAGCCTGGCGAGCCCCCGAGCACCAAGCACGGAACAGGGAGCAGCTTTGGGTGAATCAACCCCAGGACACAGCCCGGCACAGCACTCAGCTGCAYCATTTAAAAGCACTTTGCACTCTAAAGCATCTCTGTAGAGCTCACTGATCTATAGGTGCTTCATATACACCCTTAAAAACCTCGCTGGAGACGGGGAGCCATTGGGATCGATATCCTCATTTGATAGATGAGCAAGCAGATTAAACAGCAAACCAAAGGCTGCACAACTTTTTGTGCCACGTGGTCCTAAACTGGAATCCTATTCCATGGCTGGGGTGCATATAGGATTTTCTCCTGAGCTATAAAACTCCTCTTTCTCTCCACCAYGCTGAACTTGCCTGTAGCACAGAACTATCCTGCAGCTGTACAGCTTCCTTTATTTTATCTGTTTGTTTTTGTTTGGGTTTGGTTTTGTTTTTTTTTCAGAACTGACCCAGTATCACCCCTGGAACGTGGAAACTCAGCCAGACCATCAAGCTCTGCTTTCTGACACAGCACAGCGAGGGGATTAGAGAGTAACACTCAGGCTGTACAATTAAATTATAGATACTGCCCATGCCATGCCCTGTTCATGTGCTGCAGGAGAAATCCGCTGCAGCTGAGGGCCGAGCTGGGTCCTACATATTCCACACTTTATTTTCAGGGAAAAGTGACCAGGAGGAGGAAATCCCCAACCCCAATAAAATTAACACTGGAATTCACTAGTGCCCAGAGGCCAATGGCAGCCCACAGGGCTGGGATGGATCCCTAGGAGGCAATAATCCACCCAGCCAGGATAATTATCCAGAAAAAACAAATGGATKGTTTGTATAAAAATATAATTTTATATACTTAATTTTTATATATRATGTTTTAAAAATATAATTTTTAAAATAAATGAAACACCACACACCTACCTTCCAAATGTTCATCTTCAGCTTTCATTAATTCACTGTTTGGTCCCAATTTTTAAAACAAAGCAAAACCTGACTCTCAAGGGATTATTATAAAGAGAAATATGAGGGAATTGATGAGTTTAGGATTTTGATATCCAGAATTTCAGAAAATTGTGCTTCAAGGCAATTAAGTTGCATTTTTGGATGTTGGTTTGGTACATTTCAACAGAAAATCTTTCTGTCTAATGAAATGAGAGAGCAAATTAACCAGGTGAGATGAAATATGATTACCAATGATACAACTGCTAAAACATTTACTGTTGTGGAATTTCTTATTTGCTGAAAATATCTTCTATATTGGTTAATGTTGTTTGGTAAATAATTATAGGAAAATTCTTCCAAGTAGGGTTAATCTTTAGATATTAAAAAAAGGACTTAGAATAATTTGGGGGAACAACACTCTTTTTTTTCTTTTTCTTGGTTTTCTTACACAGAAAACTGGTCCATCACGACTCAATTAATTCAGTATGGACTGGTTCTAAATTCAAAGCAGAAACACCTAATTTTGTTTAGATGCCACACAAAATCTACTAAGTTTAAGCAAAAATAAAAGACATAACTGTGAGTTAGGAATAAAAAAAAAAACTCTTTCCCTGCGTGAACTTCTTTAGCATAAAGTCTTGACAAGTCTTTGGGGAATCCTGTTTTCATGTAGGTACCACGAGCCAGAGATTTATCAAGTAACACAATACACACGGTGCAAACTTCAGCTCCATTATTCTTTCTATRGAATGCTGAGAAATAATTTGTCATGATCTCAGCTCCAAAGCTTTCATTTCTTTAAAAAAAGTCACTTCACATCCTTTAATTTTTTACTTGATGTCATTTTAGAAGTTCTCAGTAATTATTTCCCTGTTATTAACAACTCTTAAATGAGACCAAGTCAGTGTTATCATGGATGTACAATTGTGGTCTCTACAAATCTAAAATACAGATAAAAATCATATACTTAAAATTAAATACCTATTTCTTTTTATGCTTTCAGCTTTGCTTCTATATCTTCCCACACAATGAAAAAAAATCCCAAATACCTGTTGTTAAGCACTCCAGGAAGATATGTGGAAAACTTTTTGATAATTTAAATTTGAGACACAAATAAATAATAAAAAAAAAAACAAAGTTCATGAGCTTTTTCATGTCTAGGACTACCAACATTTTTTCTTCTCCCGTGCAAGAATCTCGCTGAACATCACGGGTCAATCAAGTGTTTCGGTCTCTGGAGAAAGTGGAAGAAATCACTTGAAAATGGCTGGAAAAAATCTTGGTTCCAGAAGGAGTTTTGAAAAGGTGGACTCAAGGTCAGCAAAGTGCTAAACGCTGTTCCCGACCGCCGCCGATCCCTCGGCGCTCGCGCTCGTACGGAATTTGATTGGAACAAGACGAGCTCCAGGATGCCTCGKCATTGACCACGGTGCATCTGCTGGATTTGTAAAAATCAGGGATATTTTAGGGGAAGCCAAAGCTCTCTTGTTTACACAGCCCCTGGAAGAGGGAGAACAGATGCTCGATGCCTTAAAATATAAAAATATGTTCGCTGTGATTTAAGTCATAAAGATGCATAAATGCATATTTTTTTTTAAATCATTCCTGATTTCCCTTGGAGATCTGAAGAGCTAATTGGAGAAAATAGAAGCCTTTATTTGGTAAACTATATAAAACCAGGAGTTAACTGTAGAGCAAAAGCATTCCTGAGTTGGGTTAGTCTGATTTTGTTATGGATAAAGCACAATGATCAAATTCCTGGATGTTGGAGTGGTTTGGAGGTGACTCTTCTGTCAAGATAWAAATGCAATTATTGACCTGAATCCCAATAAAGTTGCCATGCTCCAACTGCTCATTTTTATATTAAGAGTAAGTTCGTGGAGGTAGAATTGATTATAAAACCAAAAGCTCTTGAGATCCCCTGCTCTGAAATTAAGCTCCACAAGCTCCCAGGAAAGSGAAACAAACTGTCCAAGCTTGGGAAGCTTTTTGTAGGATGAGGATGCTGGAAAAAGGGAAAAAGGGATTTTCAGGTTTTGAGGAATCTTCCAAAAAGATCAGCTCCCTTTTTAAAGCACTTGTGGGATTCCTTAGCTAGAAAGAGGTTTTTTTCTCTTTTTTCCCCCTCTACAAAAACATTTATTAATTTGATATATTCAGAACCAGTTCAGAATATTTCAGACTGCAGTATTCAACCTTGCAAATACTTGATTGTACTAAACTCCAATTTTAACACCAATTTACCTTCTTTTTCATCTTCAAGATGGTTTTTTTACATCTGTAGATGATCAAAGATGAAGTCACGCACATGAGATCGTTTGAAGAGAAGAGATTAAATTTTTAAACGACAGAAACTTAATGCATAATAACATAATTATAATCAGGGATCAATCAATACATTTATTTTTACATACATTTATTATATCTTTTCTAGACCTACACTGTAGCTTTCAGCAGTAATTTCAAAATATTTGTCACTAAGAATTTCAGGCAAAGCTCCAAAATRTATTAAGAGACTCAAATAAGAGAAAATTAATTTTGTGACCAATTTTTTTCCTGTACAAATAAATGTATGGTTTAATCAGTTGGAGTCACCAACTGGGATTTAACACACAGAAAACAAGGAGGGGGCTATCAAATGAATAAATTAACATTACTGCATTTTATAGCTATGCATTTGAATTTAGTAAAATTATTTAGAAAAATGATTTAGTAAAATGTAGTATATGTCATGCTTTCCCTTTTAGAAATATAAAAAATCACTTCAAGAGGACTGCAAAAATTTAGGTAAAAAAAAAATTCCTTAAACAATTCCTTAAAACTCCTTAAGCTGTACCTGTGCAGCCCTTTCCATGCTCACCTACAGCTTCCATATTTTTACAGAATTTTATATAAGATTACAGCAGCTATAAAGTCAGCGCAAGCTTTTCAATTTGTGTTGATTTCTCCCAAAAACAGTGGTTGAATGCATGAATTACTTGGTGGAATTTCATGACTGCTCGTGCAGAAGGCCAGGCTGGATGACCACAATAGTCCCCGTTGGTCTTCAGATCCAGGAGTCAATTAAWAGATAAATCTGATATAATTTTTGTTTTCATGGACCCACTTGAGATTCAATAGAAATGGCCAAGCTTCAATTATTTTAACATCTGATATTTGTCAAGAAAATTACTTCAGAATCAAACCATGACTTTCCATCCTGGTACAAATGTTTAATTACCCTAACTGCTGGTGAAATTAGTTCAATCTGCTCTCCAAAGSTTTTGGTCAGTGTTAAATACTGACGTGGGTGTTTGTCCTCCCGCCAGCTTCCAGTGCTCAGGAACATTTCCCAGTTCCATTTGGGAAATCCTGCTCTCACCTTCCACAGAGGCAGCAAAAGGAGCTTCCTGAGCCTTGTGGTCTAATAAGTGTTTACAAAGAGATGGAGAGTAATAAATATCATTATTATGGATGCAAAAACCTTTCATAACAGCTAAAATCATGGATTTCTGCACAAGATTCAGAACTTCTTTTTAAAAAATCAAAAGAGTAACTCAAGGTTCATGTGAAAAAAAAAAAAAAAAGAAGGTATTTAGGTTGAATAGTAGGAAAAAGTTCTTCATTGAAAGGAAGAACAAACATTGGAATAGGGTGCTCAGGGAAGTGAATTTTGAACACTTCATCTGTGGGAATGCTCAAAATTTGTGTAAATGTGGCTCCTGGGGACATGGGTGAGTGGTGGCCTTGGCAGTGCAGGACACAGTGATCTTAGAGGATCTTTTCCAACTTCAATTATTCTTTATTTCCATGGTTATTGATTCTTACCTTTCTATGAAGACCTGGCAATTATTCAATATCATGATTCACATGGAGGGGACTTTAGAACYGAAAATCATGTATTTTCATGTCTTCTTCCATCTATTTTGCTTTCTGCATCCACAAATTTCTTCGGTGAAATTATTTCACCTTGCAAAGATACTTTTGGAAGTGAGCAGGCAGTGAGTTAGGCAAGAAACAGATGAGGTCAGAGAAAAACATTAGAAAAATCATTGTTATTAAAAGTTTCACTTATGGTTATTAATTCTAGTGTGACCCCAATGAGCTGAGGTAGCAATATGGGGTTTTTTGGACATACTGTACATTTTCTCCACGACAGGAAGAAGTTCTTCTGGAATTGCTCTAACATTGAAAAGGCTGGGAGTAGTGACATGAAATATGGCAGGAAAATAATACTCAGCCAAATAATGTTTTACTGAACACCGTGACAAAAATTCGGGTTGGTTTCAATGAAGTCACATCTTTAAAAAAATCACACATTTGGAATGCGTAACTCAGCCTACACTCTGACTTCCACTTATATGGGAAGGCTAAAAGCTGATTTAAATACATAAACTGATACAAATTTAGGGATTCTACAAACCCTAAATTCTGAATTCTCCAAAAGCAATTCTACAAAGGCCAACAACCCCCAAGAAGCTGCCTCAAAGTGCGAATATTCTTATGCTGATGAAGGATCAACTCTATCCTATTCAACAACCTAAGACGAGCAGCTCTAATGGTTGGACTCAATAAWCTTAGAGAACTTTTCCAAACTRAAWKATTCTGTGATTYTAAGTCATGCTTGGAGTTAATTAAACTAATTTATATATGGGTAGAACTGAACAAAATTAAATACGAGCATTTTAGGATTGCAAAAAACAACCCCACATGTTGTGTTTGTCCAAACCAAATAGGAGAAAACTTAATTAGGGATTTCACAGATACATTAAAACATATCAAATTTCAGATTTTACAGATATACTGAGGTGTCTAAGGGTAGAGCTTAACTTGCAGATACCCCATAGCCATGAGAACTTCCCTCTGTGGAGATTTGAGCAGAAGCTGCTCCCAACAGCTCATATTTGTCTTTTTTTCCAGGACAATACCCAGGCACCGGTAGAAAGGTGTATTCAAATGCAAAATGCACTCCAGGCTGATAGTTCTGGTCTCCTTTAATCTTCCTCTCTTGATTAACAGTAAGGGCTTCTGTGAAGGACAATTGACGTGGTGCAATAGGTCGCTCTCTGGTCTCAACCTTGGCGGTGTAATCAGATACCTGGCAAGCTTAATAGAGGTCACTTAATGCAAAGATTAAAATTAACTGGAAGTCAATAAGGGAATAATAAAGGAAAATTATCACCCTGTTGCTCCTACTTTGTAAAAGTAAACCTCACATTGCAGGCCAGGAGTGGAAAAAAAAAATGGAGTGGCAGGCGATCCAACAGGCCTTCAAAAGCCCTCCAGCAAACAATTTAATGATTTCAGGTACCCTTTAAACTAAGTGGCCAATCACTGTTAAATCCTTTGGTATTCATTGTAATAACACTGATCGTGATGAACTCTTTTGGTATTAATGTGGATGTAATATATACCTTTTTAATTATAGAACAAGAAAATCCAATTACCCCTTTGCCTCATCAAAGTTCTTTGCGAGCTGTGACTATTTAAACATACATTATGGAACGTTCAGGCTGAGGGAGGGTTTTGTGCAAAGCAAGGGCCAATTTTSTGCAAATTCCTGCTGGGTGCTGGCAGGAATTTCGGGAGAAGGTCAGTGTGCCAAGCACCTCCTGCTTTTTGCAGGATCAGGCCATGATAGRGTGTGGAAAGGCAGAGGATATCTTTGGGAAGGTGCTGATTAAAAAGGCAGAAGGAATTTGTTTATACAGCAGAGCAAATCCTGCTGTGAACAGGTAAAACGATCATTAGCTGGAACACAATTCACTCTGCGGAAAGGGGAAACAAAAATGATGGGCTGAGCAAACTATTGTCGTTTTATTCCACATACCACAGGCTGAAATCTCCACATTTGGTTCCTTTTCTCTGGGAAAACTTTGAATATAGGCTGGATAAAGTGCTTAAAATTCAGCTATTGGGAGATAAAAGCAGAAAAATCAGAGTTCTAGGATGAAGTCGTCCTTTTGAGCTGATCCTGTGCTACAAATAAAGCCAACTTCAGCAATGGGCAATCTCAGGGTGTATCAGTCAGGTTCCCAGAAGCAGTGGGAGCCAACCTTTTGGAAGGATGAGATCAGCCCATACCCAGGGGTAACACTTCCTTAGTTAAAAACGGGGAGGTTCGCTCAAATACATTTATTGTTTTTCTTTTCTAGAAATTGGCCAAGCAAGCTTTATGTCCAAGTATTTGATTTCTTGAGGTTTTTGGGTTTCACTCTGTCTGTTCAGTGCCATAAAAGCTAAATTTGCCAGAACTCTTCCAGGAGAACTTCAAAACCTTGCAAAGAATCCAAAATATTGCAGAGCGCTGCTGTTGAAGGGAACCTATGAGGTACCTTCTCCTATTCCAGTTGAAAACTACCACAAAATCACACTCAAAAGGAAATTTTTATGACACCTCCAGCAGCTTAATCTCAGCACAGCTGTCCCAAAGGCGAGCTGCAGGAGAGGCAGCAAAGCTCAGAGCTTACACGTAGGAGTAGTGTGTGAGTAGGGACCAGGGGAGCTCCAGACCACTCTGGTATATAAATAYACTCAAACAACAAATGCTTTTGGAGCAAAATGGCCCTGTAATCATGTCAGGCTGTAATTTGTAAGATATCACTGAACATTTACAAGATAATTGCCCGATTTCTATAGCTCTGTTGCTGCCACAACCAGCTCGTCACAAAAGGAACAAAACCAAATATTCACAATGCTTTAATGCTACACGAGKCGGTATAGGATTAATAAAGATATTTTAAATGCACTAAATGCTGCTCTTCYTTWAAAAAACTACATTATAAAAACCTTGCTTAAACACTATTTGAATAAAGCCTCATTACTCACAGTCCAGAGAAGTTCATTAGGAGAAGATCACTTTGGAAAGCATTCAACTAACTAGCCTTTCTTCTCAGCAGTGAATTACATTAGCTACTTCCTAGTTATTTAAATCTTGAAATAAAAGATGTAAACGCTACAGTGACATCTTAAGATCATTGGTAAGGCAGGTCTTGCATGCACAAAAATGCCCAGCTGGTCCGGAGATAAAACAGATTGATAATTAGTCGCAAAATGTAACATTTCATCAGGAATATTTTGAATAATCCAATTTATCTTTGCCAGTTACCCGGCACATATTTTTCCTTCGGAGGCGCTTTGTTCTTTTAACTCAACACGATAATTTCAGCCTCCTCATTAAGGCTCGGCCCTGCCTTGATGTCCCGGCRCCGATGGGGGCCACGGCCGGGCACAGAGGGAAGGTGGCTGCCCYGAGCCACGGGGCCACCAACACCTCCCACCGCCTCCCAGTGCCCTACTGGGCCCAACTGGTTTGATTGGRGCCAGATCAAAGCCTGTGGCTGCGAGGGAGTTGGGTCTGGAGTGGGGCTGGGAGCAGCTGGGACTGGGGTGTGCTCTCCAACAGCTCCCAGCACCTTGGCTGTCCAGTTATCCCATGGGAAATGGCCCTGGACATGCTCCCCCAATCCAGTGGGGCTCTCCAACAGCTCCAGCACCTCAAGTGCCCAATTATCCCATGGGAAATGGTCCTGGACATGCTCACCCAATCCAGTGGGACTCTCCAACAGCTCCAGCACCTTGGCTGTCCAATGAACCCATGGGAAATGGCCCTGGCCACACTCACCCAGTCCAGTGGGGCTCTCCAATGGGCTCCCAGGGCCACAGCTGCCAAATTATCCCATGGGAAATGGCCCTGGCCACCCCACTGCCCACCCCAATCCAGCAGGGCTCTCCAACAGCTCCCAGCACCTCAGCAGCCTGATCATCCCATGGGAAATGGCTGTGGCCACACTCACCCAGTCCAGTGGGGCTCTCCAACATCTCCCAGGGCCACAGCTGCCCAGTTCATCCATGGGAAATGGCCCTGGCCATGCTCAATGTCCACCTGGACCCAGCGGGGCTCTCCAAAGGGCTCCCAGTGCCTCGGCTGCCAGTTAAACAATCCCAGTTAAACACTGTAATCCCACTTACACACAGCCATCCCAATTAAACACTGCAGTCCCAGTCGAACGATACCAGTTAAACGCTGCAATCCAAATTAAATTATCCCAGTTAAACACTGCAATCCCAGTTAAATGCTGCAGCCTCAGTTAAACGCTGTGATCCCAATTAAACATGGCAATCCCAGTCAAAGATTGCAATCCCAGTTTAACACCCGCTGTGTTCTGCAGCTCCCAGCCCAGTCCCTTAAGGCTCGGGGTATCTCTCAGGGCAGAGGCTCCTCCCAGGTGCACCCAGGTTGCTCCAGAGGTACCAAAACCCACTCCTGCAAAGCCGCCCTCGGGATGATCCCACCCAGCACAATTTCCTTCCCCAGCCCGGATCTGCTCGTGCTGCCCTGGCAGAGAAGGGCTGAGAAACACAGGGAAGAGTTTCCAGACACATTTCACCAAGTGATTCTCTCCGAAGCAATCAAGTGACCAACCTCTCACCTGGCAGAGAGAAGGATGGACGGTTTTCCTTTGGCTTTTGTAATAAAACGTTGGCTTTTTGTAATTCCTCCTCAGCCTCGGGATTCGAGTCCTCACTGACTTTGTGGAAGGAGGTGCAAAGTGCCCCTGGTCAGCTTGGCTGTGCCTGGGCTCACCAAGCATTCGTGACCTGCAACAACAACAATTTGAGCCCACTCCGTGGTTTAAACCTCACCCTGCTGGCTTTACCTCATGCATTCCTTTCAATGGGTGCTTCTTCACGTGCAAGCTTTGGCTTTTCAAATTTCAGCTGATGTTTAGGAAAAGAAAGTGATTTGGAGATCTAGATTAAAGTTTGGTGTGATTTCTTTGCCAAACTCCCTTCAATAAGCGATGGAAGTCATKTTGGCTTCTCAGGCTGCACCTCTGATATGATAATGATATCTGTACCACCCAGAAAGTAGGGCACAGTAATTCTTCACTGCAGTTTTTGTAACCTACTCAGGGACTACAAGGCCAGCTATTCTAAAGATAATTCTGAATTTCTTTAATAAGATTTTATTGGATTCAGATAATTGATCCGATTATTGAAACCTGGGGAAAGCGCTATTGACCTGAATATATACATCAGTAATTCTTTTTTAAATGAATTTAGGTCATCGCAATGTTATTGCCTCTGCTTAATGTCAGGCAAGGTGCTCACTGCAGGCCTGGCAGACAGACACAGCTCCCATGGTCCTGTCCTTCCCAAAAYGTGTGGGAAGTTCCTTCCTCCCACCCTCAAGAGGGATCGAGGGACTTGAAATCTGAGTTGAGCACTTTGGGACTGGTTTGACTTTCGCTATGAAAATCGTATCTTTTGATTTCTTTCTTTTCCCCTTGTTCCTCTCTTCAGTCAGCATCAGCAGATATCCTGAGCTCTGCAGCTGCCTCTCATCCTCGCTGCCCATGGCAGGGGGTTGGAACAARGTGGGCTTTWAGGTCCCTTCCRACCCAAACSAGAGTGGGATCCTGTGATTTCATTTCTGATACTGCAACTACTTATGATCATGCAATTCCAGTCAAACCCATTTCATTTCCCACCTTACTCTTTGCTAATTTTCCATACCATCATCCACACAACTTTCCTCTTTCACCTTTGGAATTTTTATCTCCACAGCGCCCAGCCCAGCCATCCCTTCCACGCTCCTCTTGGAGAAGGAGAAACCACACRGAAATAATTTCTAATATATTTCCCACCTTGCTCCCAGCCCAYTGAACAGCAGTTCCACCTTTTGCAGACCCACAGATGACCCTGGCAGTGGCAGGAGGAGTTTCAGAGCAGAGGATCCAAGACCATCTTGCCCTGGGTGTGTCCTTCCTTTCCCCATTGAGCGGTGCAGTGCAGCCTCTCACACACACACACGGAAAAAAGCTTTCCCAAGGAAGGAAAAAATGACATTTCCCCAGTTCCTGCAGTTTGTAAATCTGACTGAGGGTGGCTGGGCTGTTCTGATTGCCCAGAGTGCCCCTCTGCAAGGCTGTTGCTGTCCCTATTTTCCTCTTTAACTCAATGCTCCTGCTGGGATCACCCACACCCCACACAGCAGAGATGGGAATGATGGAAACGCACCAGAGACAGAGCTGGGACAGCCTCATCCCTCTGCTGGTGTGGAATGGGACTGAGAGCATCTGCACAGCCTCTGTCTTCCCAGGTCAATCCCAAGAATGCTGTGTTTCATTCTGGGGGAGATTGGAAAAAAGGCACATTTTTCTTATTTATTGTTTTTTGCACTCCTCCAGCTGCACAGTTCTCAAAACAAAAGTTATCCTTGACCTTACAAAGCTCCCTTTTAACATGACTATGCAGAGAATTTCTCTTTACTTGGATTTTGCTTYTTACAACTATTTTATTCTTTCTTTTGTACAAAGTCCAAGCCGTTCTCTTGCTACTTTAAGCATTTTTTCTTCAGATGCTTTCTGTCCTGAAGCAAAAGATTTTCTCCAAGTAGCACAATTTTARCCCATTAGCAGCTCCAGGTTGGAGCTGGAATTACCTTTCCCTCCTCTGCCAACCTCTTTGAATCTCTTGGAACTCTGAAATCRCAGGAAGCTTTAAGTGGATGTAAACACCAATCGAATAAAAAAAATTACCAAATTACCAAATTCAAAACAAAGGGAATTATCAAGCCTTATATTGCAGATTATTGGATGTCACTCTAAAATATGATTCTCAGTGGTTTCACAAACCACTCAGGAACTTCTCCCTCAGCTGTACATGGTGGAGGTGGAGGAAGAAATATCTGCACAGGATTTGGGTGATGCTGAGTGATGRARTTGGGATTGTTCAKCCTGGAGAAGAGAAGGTTACAGGGAGACCTTCAGTGCCTGGAGGGGCTCCAGGAGAGATTTCAGGAGAGGGACTGGGGACAAGGGATGGAGGGACACRACACAGGGAATGGGTTTAGCTGGAAAAGGGTGAATTTAGATGGGATTTTGGGCAGGAATTGTTCCCTGTAGGGTGSSSAGCCCTSGCACAGGGTGCCCAGAGAAGCTGTGGCTGCCCCTGGATCCCTTTGAGTGCCCAAGGCCRGGCTGGACATTGGGGCTGGGAGCAGCCTGGGACAGTGGGAGGTGTCCCTGCCCATGGTTGSGGGTTATGAGGGGATGATCTTTGARATCYCTTCCCACCCAAACCATCCCCTGACTCTGTGAAGTCCTGTCCATGCTGGAGATCAGCTGCTCATCTCCACCTGCAGAGCCAAAGCTGCTCTTGAACTTCCACCAGAGCTTCATTCCATCCCTGGGTAACCAACCGACCTCTGCCTGTGCTTTTCCGTGATTTCTTTTGTTGCTGCTTTTCATTTCCCTCTGCGTTGTTGTGGAATTACGAGCTCTAATTAMGTAAATAAACAACCAGGAAACAAACTGAACCTCTGGGAGTCCTGAGGGGATTCCCTTCCCTGCAGACACACCGGCCATTTGCAGGTTCCCACCAGCTTTGCTTTCCTCTTTTTTTATTTTTATTTTTTTTTTCCTTGTGCTGCCTAGAGGGGAGGATTTGTCACTGAGCAAAGCAAGTCTCTCAAACTTCTAAGAAAATCATAAACAGGCTGCAGTCCCTCATGAAAGCGAGGAAAACAAATGTGTGAGCGGCAAAATCAACTATCTCTAATTTATTTATCATTGAAAAGCTAATTGCATCCTCCTCAGAAGCATCAAAAAAAGCCTCAAAGTGCTGCAAAACACACGAGCGTTTAGGGCATCCTCTGGGATTATCCCAGGCAGCTCCAGCTCTCCTCCCTCTGCTGCTGAACCAGGGGCTCATCCCTAAAGGCTCCATCCTCCCCAAAAATCCCTGCACGGGGTGCAGCTTCCCACCCTCCTGCAGCAGAGGTTTTATTCCTCACCAAACCCCCATAAAATTGAATTTCTCTATTTTTTTCCCCCCCAAGATACTGTTGGATGTGTGAAAAGCCTTCAGCATCATGAGGAGGGTCGGGATTTTTCCAAACATCCTGAGAAAATAACTTTACCCTTGGAAAAGCCCAGTGTTGTTCAACAGGTGAAGCTCCCAGAAATATCTAAATAAAAAAAAGAGTCAATTCCTCAGACATTCCTTGGAAGAAGAGCTGAACAGAAATGACAATGTTCCCGGCGATTCTTATTTAAAAAAAAAAACAAAAAACAAAAAACAAAACAAATTTCTACGGCAAGATAAAACCCTCGATTAAATTTTACAGTCTGGTATAAAAAGTGCTGTCTAAAGGTTGTTATTTTCTATTCTCATGGAGAGTTTTCTCGAAGACACTGAGATAACTCATCAGCTTTAAAAATCCCATTTTTAATGATAAATTATAATAGTATATTATTATTATTTATATTAATATAGTAAGAATCCCAGGAAACATTGTCATTTCTG